>NC_089848.1:98739341-98831841 GCF_035609145.1 Eleutherodactylus coqui | reverse complement strand
CATCACAGCTGAGGTAATGTCATGTTTAATGCAGGTGGGCTTCGGCCCACACTGCATGCCCCAGTCAGACTGGGGTTCTTTAGAAGTGGACACATGCAGTTACAACTCCGTGTGGACCCACGGCATTGGTGGGTGCCAGGAAGCCACCGGTGGTACATAAACATATCCCATTGCATTGCCCAACACAGCTGAGGTAATGTCGTGCTTAATGCAGTTGGGCTTCGGCCTACACTGCATGCCCCAGTCAGACTGGGGTTCTTTAGAAGTGGACACATGCAGTTAGAACTCCGTGTGGACCCACGGCATGGGTGGCTCCCTGGAACCCACCGGCAGTACATAAATATATCCCATTGCAGTGCCCAACACAGCTGATGTAACGTCAGCTGTAATGCAGGTGGGCTAAAAATTCATTTGATTACACTGTAGGCGAGGGCCCCAAAAAATTGGTGTACCAACAGTACTAATGTACCTGAGAAAAATTGCCCATGCCCAACCAAGAGGGCAGGTGAAATCCATTAATCGCTTTGGTTAATGTGGCTTAATTGGTAACTAGGCCTGGAGGCAGCCCAGTTAAAATAAACATTGGTTCAGGTGAAAGTTTCAACGCTTTAATAAGCATTGAAACGTATAAAAATTGTTTACGAAAATGATATGACTGAGCCTTGTGGGCCTAAGAAAAATTGCCCGTTCGGCGTGATTATGTGAGGTTTCAGGAGGAGGAGCAGGAGGAGGAGGAATATTATACACAGATTGATGAAGCAAAAAGGTCCCCGTTTTTGATGGTGATAGAGAACAATGCTTCCATCCGCGGGTGCAGCCTACGCATTGCTTAGGTATCGCTGCTGTCCGCTGGTGAAGAAGAGAAGTCTGGGGAAATCCAGCCTTTGTTCATCTTGATGAGTGTAAGCCTGTCGGTTGACAGGTGGGTACGCTTATCCGTGATGATTCCCCCAGCCACACTAAACACACTCTCTGACAAGACGCTAGCCGCAGGACAAGCAAGCACCTCCAGGGCATACAGCGCGAGTTCAGGCCACATGTCCAGCTTCGACACCCAGTAGTTGTAGGTGGCAGAGGCGTCACCGAGGACGGTCGTGCGATCGGCTACGTACTCCCTCACCATCCTTTTACAGTGCTCCCGCCAACTCAGCCTTGACTGGGGAGCGGTGACACAGTCTTGCTGGGGAGCCAGAAAGCTGGCAAAGGCCTTGGAGAATGGTCCCCTGCCTCCGCTGTACATGCTGCCTGATCTCTGCACCTCCCCTGCTACCTGGCCCTCGGAACTGCACCTTCGGCCACTAGCGCTGTCGGATGGGAAGTTTACCATCAGTTTGTCCACCAGCGCCCTGTAGTATAGCATCATTCTCGAACCCCTTTCCTTCGGGAATGAGAGTGGAAAGGTTCTCCTTATACCGTGGGTCGAGCAGTGTGTACACCCAGTAATCCGTAGTGGCCAGAATGTGTGTAACGCGAGGGTCACGAGAAAGGCATCCTAACATGAAGTCAGCCATGTGTGCCAGGGTACCTGTACGCAACACATGGCTGTCCTCACTAGGAAGATTACTTGCAGGATCCTCCTCCTCCTCCTCTGGCCATACACGCTGAAAGGATGACAGGCAAGCAGCATGTGTACCCTCAGCAGTGGGCCAAGCTGTCTCTTCCCCCTCCTACTCATGCTCCTCCCCCTCCTCCTCCTCCTCCTCCTCCTCCTCCTCTGGCCATACACGCTGAAAGGATGACAGGCAAGCAGCATGTGTACCCTCAGCAGTGGGCCAAGCTGTCTCTTCCCCCTCCTCCTCATGATCCTCCCCCTCCTCCTCCTCCTCAACGCGCTGAGATATAGACATGAGGGTGCTCTGACTATCCAGCGACATACTGTCTTCCCCCGCCTCCGTTTCCGAGTGCAAAGCGTCTGCCTTTACGCTTTGTAGGGAACTTCTCAAGAGGCATAGCAGAGGAATGGTGACGCTAATGATTGCAGCATCCCCGCTCAGCATCTGGGTAGACTCCGCAAAGTTTCCAAGGACCTGGCAGATGGCTGCCAACCAGGCCCACTCTTCTGTAAATAATTGAGGAGGCTGACTCCCACTACGCCGCCCATGTTGGAGTTGGTATTCCGCAATAGCTCTACGCTGCTCATAGAGTCTGGCCAACATGTGGAGCGTAGAGTTCGACTGTGTGGGCACGTCGCACAGCAATCGGTGCACTGGCAGATGAAACCGATGTTGCAGGGTCCGCAGGGTGGCAGCGTCCGTCTTGGAGTTGCGGAAATGTGCGCAGAGCTGGTGCACCTTTCCGAGCAGGTATGACAAGTGTGGGTAGCTTTTCAGAAAGCGCTGAACCACCAAATTAAAGACATGGGCCAGGCATGGCACGTGCGTGAGGCTGCCGAGCTGCAGAGCCGCCACCAGGTTACGGCTGTTGTCACACACGACCATGCCCGGTTGGAGGCTCAGCGGCGCAAGCCAGCGGTCGGTCTGCTCTGTCAGACCCTGCAGCAGTTCGTGGTCCGTCTGCCTCTTCTCTCTCCTAAGCTGAGTAGTTTCAGCATGGCCTGCTGACGCTTGCCCACCGCTGTGCTGCCATGCCGCGCGACACCGACTGCTGGCGACGTGCTGCTGACACATCTTGATTGCGAGACAGAGGTTGCGTAGGAGGAGGGTGGTTTAGTGGAGGAAGCATACACCGCCGCAGATACCACCACCGAGCTGGGGCACGCAATTCGGGGGGTGGGTAGGACGTGAGCGGTCCCAGGCTCTGACTCTGTCCCAGCCTCCACTAAATTCACCCAATGTGCCGTCAGGGAGATATAGTGGCCCTGCCCGCCTGTGCTTGTCCACGTGTCTGTTGTTAAGTGGACCTTGGCAGTAACCGCGTTGGTGAGGGCGCGTACAATGTTGCGGGAGACATGGTCATGCAGGGCTGGGACGGCACATCGGGAAAAGTAGTGGCGACAGGGAACCGAGTAGCGCGGGGCCGCCGCCGCCATCATGCTTTTGAAAGCCTCCGTTTCCACAAGCCTATACGGCAGCATCTCCAGGCTGATCAATTTGGCAATGTGCACGTTTAACGCTTGAGTGTGCGGGTGCGTGGCAGCGTACTTGCGCTCGCGCTCAAACAGTGGCGCTAGCGATGTCTGGACGCTGCGCTGAGAGACATTGCTGGATGGGGCCAAGGACAGCGGAGGTGAGGGTGTGGGTGCAGGCCAGGAGATGGTAGTGCCTGTGTCCTCAGAGGGGGGTTGGATCTCAGTGGCAGGTTGGGGCACAGGGGGAGAGGCAGTGGTGCAAACCGGAGGCGGTGAACGGGCATCGTCCCACCTTGTGGGGTGCTTGGCCATCATATGCCTGCGCATGCTGGTGGTGGTGGCTCCCCAGCTGATCTTGGCGCGACAAAGGTTGCACACCACTGTTCGTCGGTCATCAGGCGTCTCTGAAAAACTGCCAAACCGTTGAGCACCTTGACCTCTGCAGGGTGGCATGGCGCGAGGGGGCGCTTTGGGAAACAGTTGGTGGATTATTCGGTGTGGCCCTGCCTCTACCCCTGGCCACCGCACTGGCTCGGCCTGTGCCCACACCCTGACTTGGGCCTCCGTGTCCTCGTCCGCGTCCACGTCCTCTAGGCCTACCCCTTCCCCTCAGCATGGTGTATTACCAGTAGTGCAGAAACAGAACGCTGTAATTAAATGTGCCGCTTATTGGCCTGTGGTTGGAGGCTGACTTCGCTTACGGAACGCCAGGAAATAATTTTGCGCACGCCTGCTGTAACACTTAGCTGGCTGCGTATGAATTAGGAGGACAACTACACCCAGCACAGACCCAGTACACTGAGGACAGTCACAGGCAGCCCAAATAGATTTTTTTCCCCAAATGTTTTTGCAAAGGCCCACTGCCTATATTCAATCAATATGTCTTCTGTCCCTGCCTCACCGCTACTGGCCCTGGAGTATGTCAAAGAACTGCAGAGTGTTGCACTGTGGACTGCAATACAGCGGTGATTTAACAGCCCAGACAGAGCCAGGAAATAATTTTGCGCAAGCCTGCTGTAACACTTAGCTGGCTGCCTATGAATTTGGAGGACTACTACACCCAGCACAGACCCAGAACACTGAGGACAGTCACAGGCAGCCCAAATAGATTTTTCCCCCAAATGTTTTTGCAAAGGCCCACTGCCTATATTCAATCAATATGTCTTCTGTCCCTGCCTAACCACCACTTCTGGCCCTGGAGTATTACTGCAGGGCGCAATGCTCTGCACGGCCGATATACCAAAAAAAAAAAAAAGGGCAACACTGCAAAAAGCAGCCTCCACAGTACTGCACACGGTCAGATGTGGCCCTAAGAAGGACCGTTGGGGTTCTTGAAGCCTAAAATACTTCTAACACTCTCCCTATAGCAGCTCCGGCACCAGCAGCACTGTCCCTGATCTCTGTCAGAATCCATCTGTGGCGAGCCACGGGAGGGGCCGATTTATATACTCCGGTGACACGTGATCTCGCCAGCCACTCACTGCAGGGGGGTGGTATAGGGCTTGAACGTCGCAGGGGGAAGTTGTAATGCCTTCCCTGTCTTTCTATTGGCCAGAAAAGCGCGCTAACGTCTCAGAGATGAAAGTGAAAGTAACCCGAACATCGCGTGGTACTCGTCACGAGTAACGAGCATCTCGAACACGCTAATACTCCAACGAGTATGAAGCTCGGACGAGTACGTTCGCTCATCTCTAGTTACAAACTAGAGATCCAGAGACACATGATCAATTGACCTCATGCCACTGCTTTCAAAGGCTAGAATGGTGCAAAGCAAGATGGCAATGGAGGCTGGAATGGAGGTTTATCCTTTTCAGCGATAAGTCCTGCTTTTGTCTTGGATGCAACGATAGCCACAGATTGGGCTGGAGACCACAAGGGCAACGCTATGAAGAGGGAACGCTATACCGGTCCTACTCCTGGGATTTTGGTGTGGGGTGCATAATGTACGACAGCTGGACCCCTTTAGTCTTCATTACAGGTATGCTTACAGATCAGCTTTATATTGATTGGTGGTGGAACCAGTGGCAGGATGTTAAAGAAATCTATTCATTGGTGAATATAATTGCATCTTCATCATATTGCCTAGCTATTGAAAAGACCTTTAATTCCACAATCAGACAATGAGACACTGAGGGTCACATAAAGAATGGCTTAGGGTTTACTAAAGCTTATTGTAGGTCAATCAACATTAATAAAAATAAGGAACTGTCTCACTAACACAGGACATAAAGCATAAGACAGCAAAGGGAAATGGGGAAATAAAACTGCTGCTAATGCAAGATATGTCTTGTGACTATGGGATTATAGATGCCATAGTTCAAAGATGAAAACTGCTAACGCAAAGAAAAATGTATGGATTATACGTGTTTTTTTAAGCTGTCACTTTGTCACCATCTTTGGCTATATGCAAATAGTTATAAGGCATTAGTCCTGAAGTAAATAACCCTGAAACTGCTGTATGTGTATGGATTCTGGCTTGGTTTTCAATTTCCAATCATTGTTGTAAAGACCTGTATAAAGGGTCGGACATTGATTTGCAGGAATGCTGCCATCCAATAGGTGGCGCTGCAGAGGTATTGTTCCATCTTCCTTATTTGCATAAATTTTCCAGAAGAGCATGCACGGTCTTATAAGTCCCTTCACTCACTTCCAAGGTGTTCCCTCAAAAACTTTCTAGGTGCTCCTCTTAAGGAGAGAGGATATCCCTCCCGATTTTGATATAGAGGCGTGATGTCAGGACCACAATGTATAAACATTTCCTCAAATATTGGATTGAGAGAGAGAAAGGGAGAGAGAGAGAGAATCTTCAAACTACATACACTTGTCTGTGTTGTCCATTTCTCTACCTGAACGGTCGGCCTACATGATCTATGCCCAAAGAGATCAATCAATTTGGAAAAGCGCAGGCAACATGAAGACCCACCTTTGCAGTCTTACAAAATTCCTGCATTAACAATGGCTGATTTTCAACATGACAACATAAGGCCACACGTGGCTCAGTTGACTGTGGGTGGCCCACATCTCCGTATTTGTCTCCCATTGAGCACATCTTGAACGTCATTGGTCGGCAATTGCAAAGGGAACTGCCAGCAGCGTATCTTGATGATTTGTGTGCCCAAGTGCTTTTAGTGTGGCAGAAGATTCCTCAGACAAATATTAATAACCTCATTGATAGCGTGCCAAGATGTGTAAGTGCTTATATTTCTGTGCGTGGTGCTCATTCTCGATGCTGAGTAATTCTATAGGATTTGAATATTTTGTTTCCATTTTTCAGAATTTGCATATCATTAACATGTCCATCAATCCTGCAATTTCCGGAATTCCATTACTTTTCCTTCTTAACCCATTAACGCCATAGGACGTAAGGTTACATCCTGGCAGGGTGGTAGTTAAGTGAGCCTGCCCACCCGGCAACAGGAGCCAGCTGTGACTGATAGCCAGCCTCCAGATGCAATAGCAGGGATCAATGAGAATACCGATTTCCACTGTTAACCTCCTTCACGACAAAAAACGTAAAAAGAAAACCCTAAAAAATGGGCAAAATCCTTATTTTCTTCACTTTGCCCCCCCAAAAAATGCAACGAAAGTGATCAAAAAGGCCATACAGTATATACTCCAAAATGGTACCAATAAAAACTAAAGCTTGTCACGCAAAAAACAACCGATCACAGAGCTCCGTTACTGGAAAAATAAAAAAGTTATCGGCCTTTGAATGCAATGATCTACAAAAAAATTAAAAAGGTGTTTTATTGTGCAGAAGTAGAAAAATGTAAAAAAAAAAAAAGTTATAATTTTGGCATCGACATAATCATACCAGCCTGCAGAAAAAAATATCATGTCATTTTTGCTGCATGATTAACCCTTTCCAATCCACTGTCTGATTGAAGGTTGTACAGCTCCGATGTCGGAAGACATCTGTCTGGGTATTCTTACTGTAGATTACTGGCCGCTCTGTTCCCGCTCTGTCCCATACCGCAGTACTGGCTCTAGCCAGCTGATGGCACCATTGTATAATTGCAGAAAAAAAAAGACCCCTAGGAAACCCTGAATCCAAAATTGGATTGCAAAGGGTTAATGCTGTAAAAAAAAAAAAACACTGGCAGAATTGATGTGTTTTCTCTCCCTGTCCTGCAAAAAAAATGTATAAAAGTTTTACAATATAGTCTATGTACACAAAAATAATACCAATAAAAACTACAGTTTTCCACGCAAAAACAAGCCCTCATACGGCCGTGTCGTTATGGCTTTTGAAAAGTGGAGAAGAAGATCCCCCAAAAATTGCCACATCCTTATCGCCAAAATAGGCTGTGTCCTTAAGGGGTTAATGTCACAATTTCAATGTTAAAGAGTATATTTCATCTTCTGATTTTAATTCCGTTTTTGCCAAATGATGTGATTGAGATGAAAAATAGGGTCGTGTGCGGCGTGCTAAAGACCAGCCGCCCCACAAACCACAAGGGCACACCTCAATGTTGTTTAACTTGAGGTCATTTGTTCACCGCAGATTAATTTAATCTTTGTCTTCTTTTCATTCTGGTCTCTTTTATTGTGAATGTCAGTGGGTAAAGCTGTCAACGATCCACAGACTATAGTTATGTAGGAAGACATGATATGTGAGAATGAATACAAAAGACCTTGAAGTGTCATCTTGTGCAAGGGGGCAAGTAAGTAAATCAAGTCATATAATGGGGCAGCATGTAATCACATGTACACAATATGTATATAATAAAATACAAAAGGGGTTTTCTGGGACTACAATATGAAATGCTTATTCTTAGGATAGGCCGTCAATAACAGTTTCGCGAATGGGTGGTTTTGCAATGCAGATTCAGGATATGATGCAACAGAAGGAGTTACAAAACAATATTTAGTTACGAGAACGCGACGGAACCTTGAACTAGAAGTTCCAACGCTTAAGTGAAACCACCCTAACTAAATCCTAGGATCAATAATAGATATGCACAATATGAAGTAATGCAAACACAGCATTATCAGTAATGCAGTCTAACCCCTTAGTGACCACCCCATTGCCTTTTTACATCCTGCTTTAGTGGGCTTCAATCCCCAGGGACATAAAACACGCTTCCTCTGGGGATTAAAGCCACATGGGCTGTGAATGTGACAGCTCCATGCTGTCGGTTCCCGGAGGCCATGGGAATAATGGAAAATGGTGATCATGAAAAAGTGAGAAAAATATTTTTAAAAGTTAAAGTTGCCTCTACCCTCATCGATCGGATCCATTAAGGCAGCTGAAAATACTCACCCCGTCCTCCGTGATGTTCTGCGGTGCTGCCTGCAGCTGCCTCTGGCATCTGTGCATGCATCGATGTGGTATGCATGTGCAGAAGGCCAGAGAGTTCGGCAAATTTAAAGGGGTTGTCCCGCGCCGAAACGTTTTTTTTTTTTTTTCAATAGTTCCCCCGTTCGGCGCGAGACAAACCCGATACAGGGATAAAAAAAACAAACCGGGTAGTACTTACCCGAATCCCCGCGCTCCGGTGACTTCTTACTTACCTTGTGAAGATGGCCGCCGGGATCTTCACCCTCGGTGGACCGCAGGTCTTCTGTGCGGTCCATTGCCGATTCCAGCCTCCTGATTGTCTGGAATTGGCACACGTGACGGGGCGGAGCTACGAGGAGCCGCTCTCTGGCACGAGCGGCCCCATTCAGAAGAGAGAAGACCGGACTGCGCAAGCGCGTCTAATCGGGCGATTAGACGCTGAAGATTAGACGGCACCATGGAGACGAGGACGCCAGCAACGGAACAGGTAAGTGAATAACTTCTGTATGGCTCATAATTAATGCACAATGTACATTACAAAGTGCATTAATATGGCCATACAGAAGTGTATAGACCAACTTGCTTTCGCGGGACAACCCCTTTAAGAACTCTCTGCACCCGGCTGTCAAAGATAGCCGAATGCAGGGAGATGTCAATGGGGACAGCTGTATGCGGTTTCTTCTATTTTTAAAAAGTGAGGAAATTTTTTGCTTAAACGAAATTGCTAAATATTGTGATCTTTTATTAGTTTGGACTTTTATGTACCCAGCAACACCATATGGTAGGATTTTTGACTGCTTAGATGTTTTTTACTTTTCATATTTTTAAATTTTTTACTGTTAATATATGTTTTTTACCTTTTCTTTAGTTCCTACAAGGGATTTGAACATGTGATCATTTCATGCAAGTGAATGAAATTAAGTGCTAATCATTCAGTGTAAATGTAAAAAGAATTGCTCACTATTCATTTGCGGTTATTTATCACTGACTTTCAGTAAGGGAAATAACTATCGCTGGATCGCTGGCTTCTCATTACATGCAAATGCTCTCCTCTCGATGCTTGACATAGAAGGTGAATTGCTGAGCGTGAAGTCAGCAAGAACCCAGCAAGCCAGCGAGAAGTCTTTTAGTCTAAATGCTCTCCATGAGAGCTAATGAGCTTAGATGTGATGTCAGCGATAGTGGAACTGTTTAAATGAATGTCGGGCCATGTAAAAGGGCCATAGGTTGCATTGTATCTGGCACCTTCTCTCAGACATGGGAAATGATGCTCTCTCTAACAGTTCTGTTTCTGCTTTCCTTACATAGTAACATAGTATGTTAGGCCGAATTTCCATGCCTGCAAGGGCGAACATGTATTAAACTTATTGCAGATAGGAAGCATTTACAATCTGTAACCGAAGTGCATAACTGTTGGTTCGTTAAAAAAACCTAATTCCCCTAACACCATTTGGGGTATATTCAATTTCTGCTTGTTTCAGTGGAGGTATGTCTGCCCTAATAGGTTGACTGGGCAAGTCTCTGACACCATAAATCTACCAACATTAGAAATGTGATACCCTTTATGCAAATTTGTTATTAATTTTATTCTGTTTGTAATGCACTCATCAGGTTTGTTAAGTGCATAATTATCTCATTTTAGCATTGTACCTAGAGATGAGCGAGCATGCTCGGATATAGCAGTAACACGAGCGAGCATCGCTTTTCTCGAGTAACTGCTTACTGGTCCGAGCAGGCTCGGGGAGGCGGCAGGGAGTAGCAGGGGGAGAAGGAGAGATCTCTCTCACTCTCCCCCCCCCCCCCTGCTATTCCCCGCCAGCCCCGCTTGAGTAACTGCTTTATCCGAGCATGCTCGCTCATCTCTAATTGTACCTTAATAATATTCAAATAACTAGAACTCAATATTTTGAATACATCACTTACTTGTATTATGCATTTCACACCCCTTTATTTTTTTTCTAGACTGCTCTGTATTAAGGAGGGGCAACCCCATTACATACTTTCCTTCTCTCCCTTTCCTTACATCCCCATCTCCACGCCTTGGCATCCAGCTAGCTGTTTGAGTATCTTCTTCACACTTGAAGTATAACAGTCTAGCAGTATACATCTCATATATAACACATGCAGGGGCCCTTAACGCTCACACACACCAACATAACAGATTCACATTATTTATGGTCAGAATCGAAAAGTATTATTTTCTAATTCTCTTGTGCAGCAAAAATCACACATTTTCAATTCACATTGCACAGACCAGCTTTTAATCAATGTCTAGTAACTAGAGATGAGCGAACGTACTCGTAATGAGTACTTACGCACCCGAGTACCGCCATTTTCGAGTACTTCAGTACTCGGGCGTAAAGATTTGGGGGGCGCTGGGGGGCGGGGAGAGGCGCGGCGGTGCAGGGGGTAGCAGCGGGGAACAGGGGGGAGCCCTCTCTCTCTCCCTCTCCCCCCCAGTCCCCACTGCTACCCCCCGTGCCGCCACGGCGCCACCCGAATCTTTACGCGCGAGTACTGCTGTACTCGAAAATGGCGGTGCTCGGGTGCGTAAGTACTCGTAACGAGTACGTTCGCTCATCTCTACTAGTAACCTTCTGCACACACCCTTGCTGAGACACTTTAATACACTTCATTTATTTATTTATTTTCCATCCCGATCTGCTATCCAATGTTTCACTACAACAAACCACCTATAAAACGTGCTGATTTCTCTATCTGATTCATCGGGCATAATTCTATGCATCAGTCTTTCTGACCAACTGTATACATTTCTCCTATGCTATCAGACCCTCTATTTAGAATTCACCTTACCTCTGAGAAGCAAGAACGTATTAAACCTCCCCAATGCAGATTCTATATAAAAAAGCTTTCCCTCCCCCTTGCAAATCCTCACTACACAACCAGTTATTCATTCTTACACAAATAGAAAAGCATGGTTTTTCAAGTAGAAACAGAGTCTTTAACTACACGAAATGGTCAGCAGTGTACAGGCACAGGTTATAAAGTTGGGTTTGATGTGTCTGCCCACTATCAGCCAGCAAATGCTGCTGACGATCCTCAGCAGCCAACACATGGCCGATTTCCACTTACACAACTATCCTTCTGGATTCATACAAGCTCTTTTTAACATTGCTTGACATCATTGCACTGCATTTTTAACTTTTCTCCCCTCAACAAGCTGATTAGCAGTCTTCCAGACAACACCTTGTTAAATGCCATTACTTAGCAAGTTTCCCATAGTTTCACTTCCTGTTTACTATTGTACCTCCATGGTATAGATGATAACGTCTCCAATTTACACAGAAATACTCAAAACAAGACAAAATCCTGTGCAGGCACACCTTTGCTACACGCTGAGGCAGTAAATACATGGTATATTACTCTCCGGGCAGTATACTTTTCTGGGAAGTGAGTTATAAATTACTCTCTGGGCAATGTTCTTAAGCAATAAGCAGCTGAACACTTCTATTGTCCTGATTAATCTCAAACTCAATAGTCCAAAAGGAAGAACACACCCAGGAGGGTAAAAACCACATTGGTTCCTAAGACACATTGAACTACGTATAGACCTTATACAATGTTGCATTGCAGTCAGCAGTCCAAACACGCATCACACAACATTTTAATGGGAGTTACTGAAGATTTGGGGGGCCGCGGGGGTCTGGGGTGGCTTGGGGCAGCGAGGGGGAGCAGGGGTAGAGTGAAAGAGATCCCTCTCTCTCTCCCCCCTTACATATGGATTTCTTACCCCAAAACATACCGTCTGTCGGATTCTTTGACACGGATCTCAAAGCATGACAGTAATGCCCCGCTTGGCCGGCAAAAGGGGACAATCACAACCCCAGGGGAGGACAAATAATTTTGTAAGAAATAAGTTTTCTTTCCTTTTGTTTATAGAACGCTCTCTGTCCCTCCCAGACAAGGAAAATTACTACATTTTTTGCTCGAATCTGGAGTAAGAATCCGATCGAGCTCCAAGTTGGGTGCCACATTTATTAGCGAAATTAGTATTTATTATCTAATTTGTATGTTTTCAGGTATCCAAATTAATAGTTAAATGCTCAAGCATCGAGGAAGCTTTCAAATCACACACACATTGGATGCGATTGGAAATCATCTCCTCTTTATTAGAGCTGCATCTCAATTTATAGGGTAAAATAAAACAAGTGTATTTTCTATTGCGCGTAAGAAGCTTTATAAAACAAGCATGTACAAAATAAGATATGGCTTTGTCTTGGAGAACTGGTGCTGGTTACATACAGGCCATCAGTCTGGTTTTCTTGGCCCTAATGGCAGGGTAATAAATGGTATAGCATGTCATATGGCAAGAGCCCTTAACGCTACCTCACAGGCTTTTAACTTGCTACTGTTGAATGTACAAGGTACACAAAAAGCTGCTCTACATAACAGAGTTGCAATTAATGGTATTCAATTCTGAATTTAAGAAATAAAATCATTTTCTTAGTCCACTCCCAACTACATGAGTCTGGAATTTGGTAACAGACATTCAAGTAAGAAGGGTACAATAGCTACTAAAGTTCTGTCACTGATTAGTCAGCTGGTCTGACAGGAGACTTAGGCTGCTCTCACACAGACCGCTTTTTACTGTGATTAGCACGGTGTTTCAAACGCCACGCTAATCGCTGAACGACACCTCCATCGATTTCAATGGGGCTTCGCAGACCTGTGCTCGTACGTAAGAATTTCACAATTTTTGAGCGATGCCTTCTCTATTTTTGCGCATGTGTGAGAGTGGCCTTAATAGCGGTCTACAAATATCCGAAGAGCTTTCATAGTGAAATGGGATCAGCCCTATTTTCATTTGCACAAGGAAAGACCAGAAGCAATGGGATAAAACTGAAAAAGAGGAGACACAGATTATATATCAGAAGAAACTTTCTGACAGTGAGGGTGATCAATGAGTGGAACAGGTTACCATGGGAGGTGGTGAGTTCTCCTTCGATGGAAGTCTCCATACAGAGGCTGTACAGACATCTGTCTATGATGATTTATTGAATCCTGCATGGAGCAGGGGGTTGGACCCGATGACCCTGGAGGTTCCTACACACTCTGATTCTATGAATCTATGATAACGATAATGTCTGAAGATGATAGTGTCAAGGCTACTTTTCAACTCATTTCTCAGTGTACCAGCCCAGCCGGTAATTAAATCCAAAGGATGGTGTTGGCATTTATTTTTTACCGGCCATATTAATGGCCGGTAAAAAAAATAATTGCTAGCTTTGTGCACTAGCCTTTGGATTTAATTAATATCTGGGTGGCAACTGCTTCACTAATTAGCATAAGTAGCACATGATAGGTGGGGACCTTGCTACAGAGTTTGCACGGAGGTCCAGCAGCTTCAATTTACACTTTTTTAAAGAATATCTGGGGAAATGAGTTGAAAAGTGGCCTTGACACTGCTTCAGACATTATCATTAAAGTAGAATTAGCTGGCAGCATAAATCTATAGCGGTGTACTGTTATGACATTACCATACAGTGTATGATCTTTTATGTTCCACCTAGTCACCTACTCAAAGCAGATGGTGTAAAATGTTAATGACGCTCTTCACAATAATTCAGAATCTCGAGAGAGGGCATATTGCCAAATGTGAATGAAAATCTGGACTAATTGGCTAAGTACAAAAAGGAACACGAATATATGGAAGGTATCACTGAGTGACATTGCTGAACTGAAATGAAATGAAATGCGAATATTATAAATAACTGGAGACTCAGAAAGGTGAGAAACGTAAATATTTATTGGTGAGTCTATGATCATTATATATACATCTGCGCCTCTCATGGCTGTCTTTCTAAAACTTGAAAGTTTTTAAAGGGAATGTATCGCCTAGATTTTTTTTTTCATTAATTAAAACCAGATAGTGAAACAATTTCCACTTTTCTACTCTGTTTTTATTTCTTGATTATTTATTTTATTCTTCCTACATAGTTATGGGGCAGCTATCTTGCCTGAGCATTAAGGGCTAATGCCCACGGATGGATTTATGCCACATTCGCCGCAGATTTCGGCGAATGTCTCAGTGTTTTATGTTCCCTTCTCTATTCTGCTTTGACATCTCCTGTGGTCTCTGGACTGATTGGCTGACAGGGAGGTGTCTCTCCTAGCCAGCCAATCAACCATAATAGAAGTGTATTTATTCTGGGCCCGCCTCTACATGGGAGCCAGTTTTTTTCCTTTCTGCATGAGGTGTCTGGTGTGGCAGCGGTCATCTGCAGCTCAGTGGGGATACTCTTACTAAGGGGCTTATTTACTTTTGCCTAGCTCTGGTATATACATATATCTTTTCCATCTGCTCTATATACTTCACTAACCTCCATCAAGGGACAGACTAGTTCCCTAGGTTCAAGATATAGCACCATCCCTATTGAGACGATCACCTTGCTTTTAGGTAGGATCTGCCAAGCCATATTTGGTTATGTAAAGTGTTCACTCACTCTCCACTATTTTGTGTTTTCCTCATTTGGGTAAGGTTATAAGCGTATGTGTTGGTCTAGTGTGGTCATTTTTATGTTTTAGCTCGATGCTTTGATGAGGGTATCATATTTGCGCGCACTTATAGACCATAGACACAATGGACAGGTAGGTATCCATTGTCTTCTATGGGAGAGTGTAGTGGGCATGCTCTATGACCTGTGCTGGAAGAGGGAGGAGAAAAGTTGTGGCAGCGGCCCACACCACTAGGCCCCACCCACTTAAAAAAAAGTGGCGGACTAGGCATAAAACTTAAAAAGTTGCAGTTTTGGTACATGCACCAAAATTTCAGGTCTTTAACGCCTGAAGGTAGCTTGCAAGAGACCTTAACAGACGAAGCAGATGTAATTCTCAGATTTATAATATAAGTGGCAATCTCTACATGTACTCATCTTTTTAGCGGACTATACAAACAAGGACGTGTAAACAGTGTTTCGCCATACAGCCAAAATCTCATTTGACTCTGATGACTTTCCAAACAGTCATTATATGCGCTCTATTAACCCATGAGAAGCTTTTCTTTCAAGGAAGAAATTCACAGCCATGCATATACTCCTTGTACTCAGAGCTCAAATAATTAGAATCCCAGTTTCTCGCTTCTCCAATGTATTTTAAGCATTAATAGGATTGTCCAGTTACCTTGTATCCTTATCTGATGAATAGTAGATTGGCAGGGGTCTGTCACCTGTAACCAACATCAATCAGTTGTTTGCCAAGTTAGATTGTTTGTACACAGAGCTGAATTTCTGCAGGAAGCAGATAGCTCCGTTCTTACTGCAGTGGCCGAGCTTGGTACTGCAGGCATTTCAATTGGATTCTCACCTGCCCAACCAATCCTTGGATAGGCCATCAATTGTTTACAACTAGACCACCCCTTTAATATGTCTTTAAAGGATACCTTCAGAACAAACACACTGAAATAAAACAGTCCTCACATATCGAAACTGGCTATGAAAAATTGAGGCCTTATTGCCCATCATAACCATTCTTTGATTGTAATTTAGAATATGAAAAGTGACCTCTACACCAGAATAGGTCACACCGTAATTCTTTTATTCTGCAAAACTTTGAACTTTGCCCACCTGAACTTCTACAGCCCCCTGATTTCACACTCATCCTCCACTTTTACCCCAGCTCAACTGATGAATGGGCGTTTTTGCCCCGAAACGTCTTTTGTCTGCTGGCTTGTATAATCACCAAATAAGGGAAAATCTTGGTCAACCATACCATTGTGGTTCATTTGCCTAAGGTTCCATCATTTTTTTCCCACTTCACACAATGTCAAGTCATGGCTCTTGAAATTCAAAAATGAAAAAGCAAGCACCAAAAAAGACGATGCCCAAGGGGTTAAAAAGTTATCTGTAAGCTCATAGACCTCTGAGTGCAGCTGAGGACACCCAAAAAAAATAATTCTACCTACACATTTAATGCGATGTATTATGTACACCTCTATGGATCCTCGGGAAGAGCCGTGCAGATAAAGTAGTGTTGTTATTAGATGGGGACATGTACTTGAAATTGAGATTTCCAATAACAGCTTTGCATTTACCGCGTTCATTCGGTGTATGTCATAGTCCCTGTAACCTTTATACTCATGAATATTTTCTCATCATGCTGTCATTGTAGTGCAGGTGCTGCTCCATAGTAATTTTCGTTCCATTACCCATAGGGCGGTTTATAAAAATGCCTGTTCCGTCTGGTGCCAGCTGTTATATCTGAGATGTGTAAGTGGCGTATGTATTAGTAATGCACTTCCAAAAGAGATCATTACCCTGCTTATATTCAGTGCGTCACTTGATTGCACTTTACAGACTTACCGACTGTTCAGCTATTTGTAAAAAGCTACAAAAGTTTGTGCTTTTTTAACAAATCTGGAGCAATTCTATGGCAAAATTTACATGTAAAACAAGAAGATTTTGGTGCAGAATTTTCCTTTGTGAAATTTTCCACCATGTGTGAAAGGACGCTAATAGAGATGAGCGAGCATACTCGCTAAGGACAATTCCTCGATCGAGCATTGTCCTTAGTGAGTATCTCCAAGCCCGGCAGAGAAGGTTTGGGTGTCGGCGCGGTAGACAGGAGAGTTGCGGCAGTGAGCAGGAGAGAGGGGGGGGGGTAGGGAGAGAGGGAGATCTCCCCTCCGTTCCTCCCCGCTCTCCCCTGCCGCTCCCCGCCTGCCACCATCAGCCAAACCTTTTCTCTCGAGCGGACAAGTACTCGCTAAGGGCAATGCTCGCTCGAGCAATTGCCCTTAGCGAGTATGCTCGCTCATCACTAGACGCTAACACAGCTCCAATGTTCACATCTCCTAATAGAGCTCCAATGTGTGTATTCTGAACCTTCAGCCTTGTTAACATCTCCTAACAGAGCTCCAATGTGTGTAGTCTAAACCTTCAGCCTTATTAAGCCATATTCACACAGGCATGACTGTCTTGGACCTGTAGAAATTGGGCAAGAAAACCATTGGAGAGCACGTAGACACTGTCCATGTACACTCTAATGTTTATTGAGTTGTGTGTTGCATTTTCTTTCATGAGGACCATCAGTGGTGGTCCCATTCCCCCATTGCTCTTTAATGTAAGCAGCAGGGCAATGATCTCCTCATAATAACATATGACCATTGCAGTTAATCACCAGCAAAATTAGCTGAGATTGGCTGCAAGTGGTCATTGTGTCAGTGAAATGATTGGTGGCTCACTAAAGTGGGAAGTAAAGGAGAGTGGATCATTAAATTACTGGCCATTAAGTGTTCCCCTTCCTTCTAATTTGCTGTCCACTGCCTGTTGTGTTGTGTGCAATTATCATGGGAGGTGGTGGGCGACACAAGTCTCAGGATACGAGGCGGTCATCAGACTTGCAAAAATACAAAAGGTTTATTACAACTATTACCAGAAATAAATATGATTAAGTGTGAATAGTAATTAGTTGACAAAGGAACATAATTTTAATGGTTCAGTTCCAAAGTCCCGTCGATAGCTAACTAACACTAATAACTCTTGAAATATGTGAGTAGGAGTTAGCAATTAGGGGTTGCAATATTAGTAACACTCTTTAAACAACAAATAGGGGGAAGGGAAGGAAGGGACTTGTTATTTGTATAGCACCAACTTAATCCGTAGCGCTTTCAGGTAATTTGTTTAGTACCCCCCCCCCCCCAGCAAGCTCATTTTACTGACCTCAGAAGGGTGGAAGGCTGAGTCAACCTGAACCATGTGGGAATTGAACCTGCAAGCTTAACACTCTCTACCACATGGGGCAATATATCAACAATAAGTAACAGTTCATTAACGGTGGTTTGAGACACTCAGTTCAAATTAACAAGGTAAATGTTGCGTCCAACCGGACATGCAATATCCAAAACAAACAAAAAGGTACAACTGTGCAAAGGAAACATAAAACTATGGGAAATCCTCTCCCTATAAACCCTTAACCCGGGAGGGGGCCCTGCCTACTCGGCGGACTGATCGCTCCGATAGGTGCGGAGCCGCACTCGTGCCTGGGCCACTGACAAGTCCCTATCAGGGAGCCCTAGAAGAAAAAGAAAGGGAAACAGAAAACCAAACAAAACAGATATAGGAACTTAGCTAGCACGGAGGAGCTTCAACCAGGCTGTGTTCCTCAGCAGCTATCCAGCCGCAACTGAAGCATTGACCAGCACAGGAGTCAATACTAGCACTGCTTAAATAGGAGCAGAGCTACTCAGCACCAGGTGATGACTGACATCACTCTTGCAGCCACCACACCCCTCAGCTCCAGGAGAGGTAAGGAATACTGCTAAACCCTGGTCTGGCCTGAAAGCAAGGTGGGAACCTCCGAACAGCTGCAACAGTAAATGTCTGAAAACTTGTCCTCAATGAGCAGAAGAGTACACCTAAAGTAAAGGTCCTTATACTTTCAGTATATGCACAAGTTTATGTGCATACATGTGTTTTTTTTTACTGAGGACTGACCTCACTTACGAACTCTTGACAGTAGCTGTGCTGTAACATAATTGAAGAGCCTCTCAATCTTCATTGGCAATCCTTGATATGAAGAACTGCAGTACAAAACTTAAAATAAGTGAACAGTACCCAGCGCTTCAGGGAAACTGCCTACATAATTAATAGAGATGAGCGAACACCAAAATGTTTGGGTGTTCGTTATTCGAAACGAACTTCCCGCGATGCTCGAGGGTTCGTTTCGAACAACGAACCCCATTGAAGTCAATGGGCGACCAGAACATTTTTGTATTTCGCCGATGCTCGCTAAGGTTTTCATGTGTGAAAATCTGGGCAATTCAAGAAAGTGATGGGAACGACACAGAAACGGATAGGGCAGGCGAGGGGCTACATGTTGGGCTGCATCTCAAGTTCACAGGTCCCACTATTAAGCCACAATAGCGGCAAGAGTGGGGCACCCCCCCTCCCAACAACTTTTACTTCTGAAAAGCCCTCATTAGCATGGCATACCTTTGCTAAGCACCACACTACCTCCAACAAAGCACAATCACCGCCTGCATGACACTCCGCTGCCACTTCTACTGGGTTACATGCTGCCCAACCGCCCCCCCTCCCCCCCACAGCGCACACCAAAGTGTCCCTGCGCAGCCTTCAGCTGCCCTCATGCCACACCACCCTCATGTCTATTTAGAAGTGCGTCTGCCATGAGGAGGAACCACAGGCACACACTGCAGAGGTTGGCATGGCTAGGCAGCGACCCTCTTTAAAAGGGGCGGGGCGATAGCCCACAATGCTGTACAGAAGCAATGAGAAATAGAATCCTGTGCCACCGCCATCAGGAGCTGCACACGTGGGCATAGCAATGGGGAACCTATGTGCCACACACTATTCATTCTGTCAAGGTGTCTGCATGCCCCAGTTAGACCGGGCTTTTTAATTCATAGACACAGGCAGGTACAACTCCCTATTGTGAAGTCCCTGTCGACCGACAGCATGGGTGGCTCCCTGGAACCCACCGGCGGTACACAAAAATATCCCATTGCATTGCCCAACACAGCTGAGGTAGTAATGTCGTGCGTAATACAGGTGGGCTTCGGCCCACACTGCATGCCCCAGTCAGACTGGGGTTCTTTAGAAGTGGACACATGTAGGTTAAACTCCCTGTGGACCCACAGCATGGGTGGGTGCCAGGAAGCCACCGGCGGTACATAAATAAATCCCATTGCATTGCCCAACACAGCTGAGGTAACGTCAGCTGGAATGCAGGTGGGCTAAAAATTAATTTGATTACACTGTAGGCGAGGGCCCACAAAAATTGCTGTATCAACAGTACTAATGTACATCCCAAAAATTGGCCATGGCCAACCAAGAGGGCAGGTGAAACCCATTAATCGCTTTGGTTAATGTGGCTTAAGTGGTAACTAGGCCTGGAGGCAGCCCAGTGTAACGAAAAATTGGTTCAAGTTAAAGTTCCAACGCTTTTAAGCGCATTGAAACTTTTAAAAATTGTTTAGAAAAATTATTTGAGTGAGCCTTGTGGCCCTAAGAAAAATTGCCCGTTCAGCGTGATTACGTGAGGTTTCAGGAGGAGGAGCAGGAGGAATATTAGACACAGATTGATGAAGCAGAAATGTCCCCGTTTTGGATGGTGAGAGAGAACGTAGCTTCCATCCGCGGGTGCATAATACGTATTGCTTACGTATCCTTGCTGTCCGCTGGTGGAGAAGAGAAGTCTGGCGAAATCCAGCCTTTGTTCATCTTGATGAGTGTTAGCCTGTCGGCACTGTCGGTTGACAGGCGGGTACGCTTATCTGTGATGATTCCCCCAGCCGCACTAAACACCCTCTCCGACAAGACGCTAGCCGCAGGACAAGCAAGCACCTCCAGGGCATACAGCGCTAGTTCAGGCCATGTGTCCAGCTTCGACACCCAGTAGTTGTAGGGGGCAGAGGCGTCACCGAGGACGGTCGTGCGATCGGCTACGTACTCCCTCACCATCCTTTTACAGTGCTCCCGCCGACTCAGCCTTGACTGGGGAGCGGTGACACAGTCTTGGTGGGGAGCCATAAAGCTGTCCAGGCCCTTAAAGACTGTTGCACTGCCTGGGATGTACATGCTGCTCGATCTCCGCACCTACCCGGCTACCTTGCCCTCGGTACTGCGCCTTCTGCCACTACCGCTGTCGGCTGGGAATTTTACCATCAGCTTGTCCGCAAGGGTCCTGTGGTATAGCAACACTCTCGAACCCCTTTCCTCTTCGGGAATGAGAGTGGGCAGGTTCTCCTTATAGCGTGGGTCGAGCAGTGTGTACACCCAGTAATCCGTTGTGGCCAGAATGCGTGCAACGCGAGGGTCACGAGAAAGGCATCCTAACATGAAGTCAGCCATGTGTGCCAGGGTACCTGTACGCAACACATGGCTGTCTTCACTAGGAAGATCACTTTCAGGATCCTCCTCCTCCTCAGGCCATACACGCTGAAAGGATGACAGGCAATCAGCCGGTGTACCGTCAGCAGCGGGCCAAGCTGTCTCTTCCCCCTCCTCCTCATCCTCCTCATGCTCCTCCTCCTCCTGTACGCGCTGAGAAATAGACAGGAGGGTGCCCTGACTATTCAGCGGCATACTGTCTTCCCCCGCCCCCGTTTCCGAGCGCAAAGCAGCTGCCTTTATGCTTTGCAGGGAATTTCTCAAGATGCATAGCAGAGGAATGGTGACGCTAATGATTGTAGCATCGCCGCTCACCACCTGGGTAGACTCCTCAAAATTACCAAGGACATGGCAGATGTCTGCCAACCAGGCCCACTCTTCTGAAAGGAATTGAGGAGGCTGACTCCCACTGCGCTGCCCATGTTGGAGTTGGTATTCGACTATAGCTCTACGCTGTTCATAGAGCCTGGCCAACATGTGGAGCGTAGAGTTCCACCGTATGGGCACGTCGCACAGCAGTCGGTGCACTGGCAGCTTAAAGTGATGTTGCAGGGTGCGCAGGGTGGCAGCGTCCGTGTGGGACTTGCGGAAATGTGCGCGGAGCCAGCGCGCCTTTACGAGCAGGTCTGACAAGCGTGGGTAGCTTTTCAGAAAGCGCTGAACCACCAAATTAAAGACGTGGGCCAGGCATGGCACGTGCGTGAGGCTGCCGAGCTGCAGAGCCGCCACCAAGTTACGGCCGTTGTCACACACGACCATGCCCGGTTGGAGGCTCAGCGGCGCAAGCCAGCGGTCGGTCTGCTGTGTCAGACCCTGCAGCAGTTCGTGGGCCGTGTGCCTCTTATCGCCTAAGCTGAGTAGTTTCAGCACGGCCTGCTGACGCTTGCCCACCGCTGTGCTGCCACACCGCGCGACACCGACTGCTGGCGACATGCTGCTGCTAACACAACTTGATTGCGAGACAGAGGAGGAGGAGGAGGAGGAGGGTGCTTTAGTGGAGGAAGCATACACCTCCGCAGATACCACCACCGAGCTGGGGCCTGCAATTCTGGGGGTGGGTAGAACGTGAGCGGTCCCAGGCTCTGACTCTGTCCCAGCCTCCACTAAATTCACCCAATGTGCCGTCAGGGAGATGTAGTGGCCCTGCCCGCCTGTGCTTGTCCACGTGTCCGTTGTTAAGTGGACCGTGGCAGTAACCGCGTTGGTGAGGGCGCGTACAATGTTGCGGGAGACGTGGTCGTGCAGGGCTGGGACGGCACATCGGGAAAAGTAGTGGCAACTGGGAACTGAGTAGCGCGGGGCCGCCGCCTCCATGATACTTTTGAAGGACTCAGTTTCCACAACCCTATACGGCAGCATCTCAAGGCTGATGAATTTTGCTATGCAGACGGTTAACGTTTGAGCGTGCGGGTGCGTGGCGGCGTACTTGCGCTTGCGCTCCAACAGTTGCGCAAGCGACGGCTGGACGGTGCGCTGAACTACACTGCTGGATGGGGCCGAGGACAGCGGAGATGAGGGTGTGGGTGCAGGCCATGAGGCGGTAGTGCCTGTGTCCTGAGAGGGGGGTTGCATCTCAGTGGCAGGTTGGGGCACAGGGGGAGAGGCAGGGGTGCAAACCAGAGGCGCTGAACGGCCTTCGTCCCACCTTGTGGGGTCCTTGGCCATCATATGTCTGCGCATGGTGGTGGTGGTGAGGCTGTTGGTGTTGGCTCCCCGGCTGAGCTTTGCGCGACAAAGGTTGCACACCACTGTTCGTCGGTCGTCAGGCGTCTCTGTGAAAAACTGCCAGACCTTAGAGCACCTCGGCCTCTGCAGGGTGGCATGGCGCGAGGGGGCGCTTTGGGAAACAGTTGGTGGATTATTCGGTCTGGCCCTGCCTCTACCCCTGGCCACCGCACTGCCTCTTGCAACCAGCCCTGCTGATGCCCTTGACTCCCCCTCTGAAGACCTGTCCTCCTGAGTAAGCGTTGCACACCAGGTGGGGTCAGTCACCTCATCGTCCTGCTGCTCTTCCTCCGAATCCTCTGTGCGCTGCTCCCTCGGACTTACTGCCCTTACTACTACCTCACTGCAAGACAACTGTGTCTGATCGTCATCGTCCTCCTCACCCACAGAAAGTTGTTGAGACAGTTGGTGGAAGTCCCCAGCCTCTTCCCCCGGACCCCGGGAACTTTCGAATGGTTGGGCATCAGTGACGATAAACTCCTCTGGTGGGAGAGGAACCGCTGCTGCCCAATCTAAGCAGGGGCCCGAGAACAGTTCCTGGGAGTGTTCCCGCTCCTGAGCAGGTGTCATTGTAGTGGAGTGAGGAGGCTGGGAGGAAGGAGGAGCAGCAGACAGAGGATTCCGATTTGCAGCAGTGGACGGCGCAGAACTGCGTGTTGACGATAGGTTGCTCGAAGCACTTTCTGCCATCCAGGACAGGACCTGCTCACACTGCTCATTTTCTAATAACTGTCTCCCGCGTGGACCCATTAATTGGGCGATGAATGTGGGGACGCCAGAAACGTGCCTCTCTCCTAATCGCGCAGCAGTCGGCTGCGACACACCTGGATCAGGAGCTCGGCCTGTGCCCACACCCTGACTTGGCCCTCCGCGTCCTCGGCCGCGTCCACGTCCTCTAGGCCTACCCCTACCCCTCAGCATGCTGTATTACCAGTGATTTGATTTCACAGGCAGGAAATAAATTGGCGCAAGACTGCAGGCCAAATATAATTTTTTCCCTTTTTTGAAAACGAAAGGCCCCACTGCCTCTAGTGAATGAATAATCTAAGTTTAATAACTGTGCTCTGGCCCTGCTAATGTGTCACAGAACTTGAGGGTAGCAGAGTTATTAACTCTGGCAGAGCAGGTATTTTTTTTCCCAATTAAGGAAAGCAAATGGCGAAGCCAGCAGTAAACCGTAGCTGGGTGCGTCTGATTTTTAAACGTTGCACACGCAGCCGACACGTGTCCACCGCCCTTTGGACGGACAGAGGCAGGACAAATAGAATTATTTTCAGTTTTTTTCCACCAAAAGGCAGTACTGCGTATATTCAATGAACATGAGAAGTTTAATAACTGTGCTGTGGCCCTGCTAATGTGGCACAGAACTTGAGGGTAGCAGAGTTATTATAACTTTGGCAGAGCAGGTATTTTTTTTCCAAATTAAGGAAAGCAAATGGCGAAGCCAGGAGTAAAACGTAGCTGGGTGCGTCTGATTTTTAAACGTTGCACACGCAGCCGACACGTGTCCACAGCCCTTAGGACGGACAGAGGCAGGTCAAATAGAATTTTTTTCACTTGTTTTACAAGCAAAAGGCCGCACTGCGTATATTCAATGAATAATAACTGTGTTGTGGCCCTGCCTACACAATTCTTTCCCTGCAGTATCAATGGAGGGTGCAATGCTCTGCAGAGGCGATTTTGAGAAGAAAAAAAATATGCAGCACAGCTAACAGCAGCCAGCACAGTACTGCACACGGTTAAATATGGCCCTAGAAAGGACCGTTGAGGTTCTTGAAGGCTACACTCACTCCTAACACTCTCCCTGCCTATGAACACTTCTGTCCCTAATGCCGGGTGCAACGCTCTGCAGAGCCGATTTTGAGAAGAAAAAAAAATTGCCACTGCTAACAGCAGCCAACACACAGCTATCAGTGGCCCTAATAAGGACCTTTGGGGGTCTTGAAGCCTACACTAACTACAAATTCTTTCCCTACAGCAGCTCCGGTATAAACAGCACTGTCCCTCATCTAACTCACACGGCATCTGAGGCGAGCCGCGGGAGGGGCCGACTTTTATATTCGGCAGACACCTGATCTCGCCTGCCACTCACAGCAGGGGGGTGGTATAGGGCTGGAACAACACAGGAGGAAGTTGTAATGCCTTCCCTGTCTTTCAATTGGCCAGAAAAGCGCGCTAACGTCTCAGGGAAGGAAGTGAAAGTAACCCGAGCACCGCATGGTGTTCGTTACGAATAACGAACATCCCGAACACCCTAATATCCGCACGGATATCAAGTTCGGACGAACACGTTCGCTCATCTCTAATAATTAAAGAAGTAGAAATAAAGGGGATCAATTTACCTTACAGGGAAGTCTCAGTTGAGAACACTCCCTAATCCTGGTCTGCGATATGCCACAATGGTTTTCACCAGGGCTTGAAATTGGTAATCCATAGATGGAAATGAAATATCCATGGTTTATTAGTGGAAATATATATATATATATATATATATATATATATATACATACATACATACACTTGACAATATTAGTACATTAAAAAATTAAAAAACTGAAGGTCAGTAGCTGGTGGAAGTGTGTGTTCTGGAGGATTGCTCAACCAACTTTTTGAACCATCTGGAGATTGCCTATTTTTAATTTTTACCCCAAACCCACAAATTTCTCACAAATTCTTCTGGTAGACCAATTATAGCCGGCATGGGTTCATTCACTAGTAACCTGTCAGAATATGTTGACAACCAACTACAGAGATTTGTCACATACCTGCCGGCTTACTTGAGAGACACAGGACATCCTATCCCTGGTCGGGGAAATTGCCTGGAAGAGTTCCTATCTTTGGGTCACCCTGGATGTCAAATCACTTTATCCCAATATACCTTGACCAGGACCCTCTGATGCCTGACCAGAATTCTTAATAATTATTATTTTACATTTAACAACAAATTTTATTTGAAGACCAAAGGGAATGAAATTTGCACCTAGTTACGCCAACCTATATATGGAGGCATTTGAAGAATGCATTAAGGACCCTTGTATAAAGTTTTACAACAGATTTATAGATGCTATACATTTATCTGGGAAATTACCCGCTTGGAGCTAGATCCGTATATCACCGAGCTGAATGTCAACACTTGGGCATTGGAATTTTCAGGCTCCATCAATTCCACAAATATAGTGGTTTGGGATCTAGAGATATATGTTATGAGTAGAGATGAGCGAACGTGTTCGTCCGAACTTGATATCCGTGCGGATATTAGGGTGTTCGGGATGTTCGTTATTCGTAACGAACACCATGCGGTGTTCGGGTCACTTTCACTTCCTTCCCTGAGACGTTAGCGCGCTTTTCTGGCCAATTGAAAGACAGGGAAGGCATTACAACTTCCCCCTGCGTCGTTCAAGCTCTATACCACCCCCCTGCTGTGAGTGGCTGGTGAGATCAGGTGTCCGCCTAATATAAAAGTCGGCCCCTCCCGCGGCTCGCCTCAGATGCCTTGTGAGTTAGATGAGGGACAGTGCTGTTTGTACCGGAGCTGCTGTAGGGAAAGAATTTGTAGTTAGTGTAGGCTTCAAGACCCCCAAAGGTCCTTATTAGGGCCACTGATAGCTGTGTGTTGGCTGCTGTTAGCAGTGGCAATTTTTTTTTCTTCTCAAAATCGGCTCTGCAGAGCGTTGCACCCGGCATTAGGGACAGAAGTGTTCATAGGCAGGGAGAGTGTTAGGAGTGAGTGTAGCCTTCAAAAACCTCAACGGTCCTTTCTAGGGCCATATTTAAGCGTGTGCAGTACTGTGCAGGCTGCTGTTAGCTGTGCTGCATATTTTTTTTCTTCTCAAAATCGCCTCTGCAGAGCATTGCACCCTCCATTGATACTGCAGGGAAAGAATTGTGTAGGCAGGGCCACAACACAGTTATTATTCATTGAATATACGCAGTGCGGCCTTTTGCTTGTAAAACAAGTGAAAAAAATTCTATTTGACCTGCCTCTGTCCGTCCTAAGGGCTGTGGACACGTGTCGGCTGCGTGTGCAACGTTTAAAAATCAGACGCACCCAGCTACGTTTTACTCCTGGCTTCGCCATTTGCTTTCCTTAATTTGGAAAAAAAATACCTGCTCTGCCAGAGTTATAATAACTCTGCTACCCTCAAGTTCTGTGCCACATTAGCAGGGCCACAGCACAGTTATTAAACTTCTCATGTTCATTGAATATACGCAGTGCTGCCTTTTGGTGGAAAAAAACTGAAAATAATTCTATTTGTCCTGCCTCTGTCCGTCCAAAGGGCGGTGGACACGTGTCGGCTGCGTGTGCAACGTTTAAAAATCAGACGCACCCAGCTACGGTTTACTGCTGGCTTCGCCATTTGCTTTCCTTAATTGGGAAAAAAAATACCTGCTCTGCCACAGTTAATAACTCTGCTACCCTCACGTTCTGTGACACATTAGCAGGGCCAGAGCACAGTTATTAAACTTAGATTATTCATTCACTAGAGGCAGTGGGGCCTTTCGTTTTCAAAAAAGGGAAAAAATTATATTTGGCCTGCAGTCTTGCGCCAATTTATTTCCTGCCTGTGAAATCAAATCACTGGTAATACAGCATGCTGAGGGGTAGGGGTAGGCCTAGAGGACGTGGACGCGGCCGAGGACGCGGAGGGCCAAGTCAGGGTGTGGGCACAGGCCGAGCTCCTGATCCAGGTGTGTCGCAGCCGACTGCTGCGCGATTAGGAGAGAGGCACGTTTCTGGCGTCCCCACATTCATCGCCCAATTAATGGGTCCACGCGGGAGACGGTTATTAGAAAATGAGCAGTGTGAGCAGGTCCTGTCCTGGATGGCAGAAAGTGCTTCGAGCAACCTATCGTCAACACGCAGTTCTGCACCGTCCACTGCTGCAAATCGGAATCCTCTGTCTGCTGCTCCTCCTTCCTCCCAGCCTCCTCACTCCACTACAATGACACCTGCTCAGGAGCGGGAACACTCCCAGGAACTGTTCTCGGGCCCCTGCTTAGATTGGGCAGCAGCGGTTCCTCTCCCACCAGAGGAGTTTATCGTCACTGATGCCCAACCATTCGAAAGTTCCCGGGGTCCGGGGGAAGAGGCTGGGGACTTCCACCAACTGTCTCAACAACTTTCTGTGGGTGAGGAGGACGATGACGATCAGACACAGTTGTCTTGCAGTGAGGTAGTAGTAAGGGCAGTAAGTCCGAGGGAGCAGCGCACAGAGGATTCGGAGGAAGAGCAGCAGGACAATGAGGTGACTGACCCCACCTGGTGTGCAACGCTTACTCAGGAGGACAGGTCTTCAGAGGGGGAGTCAAGGGCATCAGCAGGGCAGGTTGCAAGAGGCAGTGCGGTGGCCAGGGGTAGAGGCAGGGCCAGACCGAATAATCCACCAACTGTTTCCCAAAGCGCCCCCTCGCGCCATGCCACCCTGCAGAGGCCGAGGTGCTCTAAGGTCTGGCAGTTTTTCACAGAGACGCCTGACGACCAACGAACAGTGGTGTGCAACCTTTGTCGCGCAAGGCTCAGCCGGGGAGCCAACACCAACAGCCTCACCACCACCACCATGCGCAGACATATGATGGCCAAGCACCCCACAAGGTGGGACGAAGGCCGTTCAGCGCCTCTGGTTTGCACCCCTGCCTCTCCCCCTGTGCCCCAACCTGCCACTGAGATGCAACCCCCCTCTCAGGACACAGGCACTACCGCCTCATGGCCTGCACCCACACCCTCATCTCCGCTGTCCTCGGCCCCATCCAGCAGTGTAGTTCAGCGCACCGTCCAGCCATCGCTTGCGCAACTGTTGGAGCGCAAGCGCAAGTACGCCGCCACGCACCCGCACGCTCAAACGTTAACCGTCCGCATAGCAAAATTCATCAGCCTTGAGATGCTGCCGTATAGGGTTGTGGAAACTGAGTCCTTCAAAAGTTTCATGGAGGCGGCGGCCCCGCGCTACTCAGTTCCCAGTCGCCACTACTTTTCCCGATGTGCCTTCCCAGCCCTGCACGACCACGTCTCCCGCAACATTGTACGCGCCCTCACCAACGCGGTTACTGCCACGGTCCACTTAACAACGGACACGTGGACAAGCACAGGCGGACAGGGCCACTACATCTCCCTGACGGCACATTGGGTGAATTTAGTGGAGGCTGGGACAGAGTCAGAGCCTGGGACCGCTCACGTCCTACCCACCCCCAGAATTGCGGGCCCCAGCTCGGTGGTGGTATCTGCGGAGGTGTAAGCTTCCTCCACTAAAGCACCCTCCTCCTCCTCCTCTGTCTCGCAATCAAGATGTGTTAGCAGCAGCATATCGCCAGCAGTCGGTGTCGCGCGGTGTGGCAGCACAGCGGTGGGCAAGCGTCAGCAGGCCGTGCTGAAACTACTCAGCTTAGGCGATAAGAGGCACACGGCCCACAAACTGCTGCAGGGTCTGACACAGCAGACCGACCGCTGGCTTGCGCCGCTGAGCCTCCAACCGGGCATGGTCGTGTGTGACAACGGCCGTAACCTGGTGGCGGCTCTGCAGCTCGGCAGCCTCACGCACGTGCCATGCCTGGCCCACGTCTTTAATTTGGTGGTTCAGCGCTTTCTGAAAAGCTACCCACGCTTGTCAGACCTGCTCGTAAAGGCGCGCCGGCTCCGCGCACATTTCCGCAAGTCCCACACGGATGCTGCCACCCTGCGCACCCTGCAACATCACTTTAAGCTGCCAGTGCACCGACTGCTGTGCGACGTGCCCACACGGTGGAACTCTACGCTCCACATGTTGGCCAGGCTCTATGAACAGCGTAGAGCTATAGTCGAATACCAACTCCAACATGGGCAGCGCAGTGGGAGTCAGCCTCCTCAATTCCTTTCAGAAGAGTGGGCCTGGTTGGCAGACATCTGCCATGTCCTTGGTAATTTTGAGGAGTCTACCCAGGTGGTGAGCGGCGATGCTACAATCATTAGCGTCACCATTCCTCTGCTATGCATCTTGAGAAATTCCCTGCAAACCATAAAGGCAGCTGCTTTGCGCTCGGAAACGGGGGCGGGGGAAGACAGTATGCCGCTGGATAGTCAGGGCACCCTCCTGTCTATTTCTCAGCGCGTACAGGAGGAGGAGGAGGAGCATGAGGAGGATGAGGAGGAGGGGGAAGAGACAGCTTGGCCCGCTGCTGACGGTACACCGGCTGATTGCCTGTCATCCTTTCAGCGTGTATGGCCTGAGGAGGAGGAGGAGGAGGAGGATCCTGAAAGTGATCTTCCTAGTGAAGACAGCCATGTGTTGCGTACTGGTACCCTGGCACACATGGCTGACTTCATGTTAGGATGCCTTTCTCGTGACCCTCGCGTTGCACGCATTCTGGCCACAACGGATTACTGGGTGTACACACTGCTCGACCCACACTATAAGGAGAACCTGCCCACTCTCATTCCCGAAGAGGAAAGGGGTTCGAGAGTGTTGCTATACCACAGGACCCTTGCGGACAAGCTGATGGTAAAATTCCCAGCCGACAGCGCTAGTGGCAGAAGGCGCAGTACCGAGGGCAAGGTAGAAGGGGAGGTGCGGAGATCGAGCAGCATGTACATCCCAGGCAGTGCAACAGTCTTTAAGGGCCTGGACAGCTTTATGGCTCCCCACCAAGACTGTGTCACCGCTCCCCAGTCAAGGCTGAGTCGGCGGGAGCACTGTAAGAGGATGGTGAGGGAGTACGTAGCCGATTGCACGACCATCCTCGGTGACGCCTCTGCCCCCTACAACTACTGGGTGTCGAAGCTGGACACGTGGCCTGAACTAGCGCTGTATGCCCTGGAGGTGCTTGCTTGTCCTGCGGCTAGCGTCTTGTCGGAGAGGGTGTTTAGTGCGGCTGGGGGAATCATCACAGATAAGCGTAGCCGCTTGTCAACACTCATCAAGATGAACAAAGGCTGGATTTCCCCAGACTTCTCTTCTCCACCAGCGGACAGCAGCGATACCTAAGCAATACGTAGGCTGCACCCGCGGATGGAAGCTACGTTCTCTCTCACCATCCAAAACGGGGACATTTCTGCTTCATCAATCTGTGTCTAATATTCCTCCTCCTCCTCCTCCTCCTCCTGCTACTCCTCCTGAAACCTCACGTAATCACGCTGAACGGGCAATTTTTCTTAGGGCCACAAGGCTCACTCAAATAATTTTTCTAAACAATTTTTAAAAGTTTCAATGCGCTTAAAAGCGTTGGAACTTTAACTTGAACCAATTTTTCGTTACACTGGGCTGCCTCCAGGCCTAGTTACCACTTAAGCCACATTAACCAAAGCGATTAATGGGTTTCACCTGCCCTCTTGGCTGGCCATGGCCAATTTTTGGGATGTACATTAGTACTGTTGATACAGCAATTTTTGTGGGCCCTCGCCTACAGTGTAATCAAATAAATTTTTAGCCCACCTGCATTCCAGCTGACGTTACCTCAGCTGTGTTGGGCAATGCAATGGGATATATTTATGTACCGCCGGTGGCTTCCTGGCACCCAGCCATGCTGTGGGTCCACAGGGAGTTTAACCTACATGTGTCCACTTCTAAAGAACCCCAGTCTGACTGGGGCATGCAGTGTGGGCCGAAGCCCACCTGTATTACGCACGACATTACTACCTCAGCTGTGTTGGGCAATGCAATGGGATATTTTTGTGTACCGCCGGTGGGTTCCAGGGAGCCACCCATGCTGTAGGTGCACACGGAGTGTAACCTACATGTGTCCACTTGTAAAGAACCCCAGTCTGACTGGGGCATGCAGTGTGGGCCGAAGCCCACCTGTATTACGCACGACATTACTACCTCAGCTGTGTTGGGCAATGCAATGGGATATTTCTATGTACCGCCGGTGGCTTCCTGGCACCCACCCATGCTGTAGGTGCACACGGAGTGTAACCTACATGTGTCCACTTCTAAAGAACCCCAGTCTGACTGGGGCATGCAGTGTGGGCCGAAGCCCACCTGTATTACGCACGACATTACTACCTCAGCTGTGTTGGGCAATGCAATGGAATATTTTTGTGTACCGCCGGTGGGTTCCTGGGAGCCACCCATGCTGTCGGTCGACAGGGACTTCACAATAGGGAGTTGTACCTGCCTGTGTCTATGAATTAAAAAGCCCGGTCTAACTGGGGCATGCAGACACCTTGACAGAATGAATAGTGTGTGGCACATAGGTTCCCCATTGCTATGCCCACGTGTGCAGCTCCTGATGGCGGTGGCACAGGATTCTATTTCTCATTGCTTCTGTACAGCATTGTGGGCTATCGCCCCGCCCCTTTTAAAGAGGGTCGCTGCCTAGCCATGCCAACCTCTGCAGTGTGTGCCTGTGGTTCCTCCTCATGGCAGACGCACTTCTAAATAGACATGAGGGTGGTGTGGCATGAGGGCAGCTGAAGGCTGCGCAGGGACACTTTGGTGTGCGCTGTGGAGGGGAGGGGGGGCGGTTGGGCAGCATGTAACCCAGTAGAAGTGGCAGCGGAGTGTCATGCAGGCAGTGATTGTGCTTTGTTGGAGGTAGTGTGGTGCTTAGCAAAGGTATGCCATGCTAATGAGGGCTTTTCAGAAGTAAAAGTTGTTGGGAGGGGGGGGGGGCCCACTCTTGCCGCTATTGTGGCTTAATAGTGGGACCTGTGAACTTGAGATGCAGCCCAACATGTAGCCCCTCGCCTGCCCTATCCGTTGCTGTGTCATTCCCATCACTTTCCTGAATTGCCCAGATTTTCACACATGAAAACCTTAGCGAGCATCGGCGAAATACAAAAATGTTCTGGTCGCCCATTGACTTCAATGGGGTTCGTTATTCGAAACGAACCCTCGAACATCGCGGGAAGTTCGTTTCGAATAACGAACACCCGAACATTTTGGTGTTCGCTCATCTCTAGTTATGAGCAACCAGATCCATATGAAAGCGCATTTTAAACCTCTTAATTCTAATCCAGTAGTAACGTGGATTTTTTAGTTACAAATTCCAATATTCAGCGGGGTTTCATGCAACATAATGTGTCTAGACACTTTAGTCATCATAGCATGGACCCCTCTGCCCTACGGATCACACCTCAGAGGGAATTCTCACAACTCACATCTAAGTAGATGTTCTCGATATTCCGCCTCAAAACACAGATTCTAAATGGCCTCAATGAAATTCTGGAGTAAATATAATAATAGTTTTTTGTGGAATTTTATATTTTTACATGTTGTTTTATTATTCTGACATTTTTTACTGTCCATCATGGAATACCTCCATCCCTTATGCTTTTATTACTGACCTTTCAGGATCATTTTAAGATGTGTACATGGGTTCTTATGCCTTTATATTTATGGTTTTATCATGTTGTATACCTTTCATATAATTTTTTTACGGTCCAATATAAGTTATATACTTATACTTTTATTAATATTTGTATTCATTTCATTCAAATTACCTATAGATTTTACTTAGGTTTAACTTAATCCATTACACATTTTAACCCTTTCCAATCCACTGTCTGACGTCTAAAGACATTATGATTTAAGCTTGTACAGCTCTGATGTCGGAAGACGTCCGTCAGGGTTCTCTTACTGTATATTGCCAGTCGCTCTGCTGTCAGAGCCTATCCAATGTGTCACCTCATGCAGTACTGGCTTTAGCCAGCAGATAGCGCCGTTGTATAAGGGCAGAAAAAGAGTAAGCCCCCTAGGAAAACCAGGATACAAATTGGATTGCAAAGGGTTAATTGTATTTTAGATAACCCAGGTTACTCTTAGAACCGATACTTATGTATTAATCTTCTTTCCAAAAGAGCGCCCCCCTTAAGGTGCAAATTCCTTCACTGCTTATATAATTTCCGATGTCACAGTCTCTCCCCATGGTGTATATATTTTATTGGGGACCATTGTTTTATAAACACCTGATCACTTGTGCCTAGTATCTATTCAACTTTACTTTGATGTATAATGTTTGATTTTTGATGAGATTCAATTTTCATTATTTTATATTTTAATGCCTCATATGGTCCTAGAGAATAAAGTTGATATATACACTAAATACTATATCTGGTCGCTGGAGTGCATAAATGCTTCCGGTTATTTGGAATGCAAAACTTGCTCCAGCGAAGGTATCTGCGCCCAGATGCTCTACGTCAATGAACACTCATTTTCATGGCTCCTAGTAAGTTTCCAAGACTTGTCTTGGAAGCAGGGCTTCTTTCCAGCAGCCTCACCAAGCTTCACTAAAATGACCTCCCTTTACAAAATCTCACTAAATCAGCATAGACACTGATACAGATTACAGGAAATGGAGGAGAATGATGCCTCATGATGCCCATAGAAGTCTGTGGAGAAGTGAGGGGGGAGGAAGCTACTGCACAGGGAGTGATGTACAGCTACTAGAATCACATATACCTTGTTCAGAGAAAAAAAAGTTTGGTATGGTGTTAGCCAGTAGAGCAAAATGTGATTGTTCCCAGTAAGAGAAACCAAGTAATCTTGTAGATATCATACCTTTTAATGCCTAAACCTACTCAGGGTTTTCTTCAGGCTAAAATGGAATAAATTCAAAGAAATATATATATATATATATATATATATATATATATATATATATATATATATATACACAGACGTATAAAAAGGTACAGAAATGATGGGATTAATTTGCACTTGAAGCAATACCAGAACAGGGTGAGTAAAGGCATAAATACTTAATTAGTCCACTGATAAGAGATGTGAAAGTTTTATGGTCCCTAAATTGGTGTTAGGGGGTCACCAAGCCTGTGTGTTATCTGTGCTATAGATTTCTCATATTCGCCAGTCACGCATGAACCCTCTTGAGGACTTTAGGCCTGTGTTGAAAGTGTCAAAGATGGTTAACCTTGTACTCCCAAATTCTTCTATGACGTAGAGATTTGAAGTTGCCTTTTAATATAGTAACCTTCATATGTTCTATGTTGTGTCTGTGACTAGAAAAATGCTCGGCCACAGGGAATTCTGTCTTTTTCTTTTTAAATGTGTCCTGATTCTCCAACATAGAGACCCCCAACAGGACATTCACTGCACAGGATCAGATACACAACATCAGACGTGGAACATGTGAATGTCCACGGAATCTTATAGTCCTGCTGTGTGTTGGGAGAAAAGCCAGGAAGTGTCTAAAACACCTAGTAGATGTGGTGCAAAGCATGCTCAACCGTTTCCTGGTGCAATTTATGCCAGGACACTGGAATTTTCAATAGTAAATCTGAGTCAAGGTGCTATTATTTCTCATGTACAGATACAACAGCTTATTCTAAGAAATTCCCTGAAAGTGCTGGTACAATTTTATATGGGATCCATGGAATCCAGGCCCCCCACGTTTCAGCAGCCATGCAGTATTAGTGAACTTTCTTATTAAGTTCAGTTACTACAACAAACTTTATTATGTTTCTCTTAATTTCATTATGAATTAAAAAAAAGTGCTCCTTAATCGGCCCGTGTAGTGCCATGCACTAATAATATGTGCCTAGTTGGTTTCCTAGAGGAAATCTGCTTGCAGTGATCTAATAACCATTTCTATGCAGACGTGGCAGTCCCGTCTCTGGAGATATTACGCTCTGTTTGCCATGCTGGCATGTGATTGATAAAAAAAGATTGGATTAGTTGCAGAGGAGATTTCAGTCATTTAAAGAAACTTACGAGAGCCAATCACTTACAAAGAATAGACAGAATAAGGCCATAGCCACATTTTATACTCATAGGGAATCTGTCACCCACTTTTAGCTCTATCAAATAAGCTTGTGTTATATTTATAAGCCTGCTTGGACATTAGCGGAATATTTACCTTCCCCGTTGCTCTACTGATGTCTCCGCTAAAAGCTGCCACTCCATGCATTGAGCGGTGCGCTAAGTAGTCTGCCTGTTCTAACTTTAGAATGGGCAGACCACTTAGCAGCGTCGCTCGATGCCCTGCAGCGGTAGCTTACAGCACTCACATTTGGGGACTGATGGGGAAGGTAAGTATAACACTTACATCCCAAGACTCAGCGGATGACCTATGCTTAGCGAATCAGCTTAGTGTATAGGGCTAAAAGTAGCTGACAGAGCCTCGTTAAGCTTAATAGTCAATTATCATTTAGCTTTAACATTTTGCTATGCTAATGTGCAACTAAGGTAGGTTTCACATCTGCATTGGAAACTCCGGTCGGAGGTTCCATTGCAGATCCGGCTCAAATTATGGAAGAAAAAGTTCTGCATGCAGGATCAGAGTGCCAAGACACTCCCTTGGGTGGTTACCTCTTATTGTGTGTCAATACAGAAGCCCACAAACAAAATGGAGTTACGTCACTGATTACAGCATGGTCTCCTTTGAGGTGGCAAGGCCGTGCATTCCAGACACTGCGCATGTACCACACGTCCAGGTGCAACACCCCAGAGGGATGATCCTGGGCACCTGGCTAACATGAAGAGCTGGGAGGGATAAGTGCTGGCTTGTCACGGCAGCACTTACCAGGCTCTGGTCCCAGAAGGATGACACGTAGCCAAGGCCAGAGCAGGATCGCAGGTCAGCTTCGACATCCCTATGATAGGGAATGTTAATAAATAGGATTGGGGGAGTAGTAGCACTGATCACTTGTGACAACACCGTTCCCACTATGTGGTGGAGAAATGAACACAGAGACTGTGTACAGCACCTCGGGTCCCCAGGAATGGGTAGGGCCCGGTATAACTTTTACTAAGTGAATAAACTTTTTATAACAGGTGTTCAGGGTAAGACAGGTACAATTCACTTACAAATGTAAGTGGACCAGAGATCAGAGATCAGTGAGGATACACAGGATAAATACAGTCCTACAGTCCACGTTATCTGTATGTCACGGGACCTTGATTGGGAGCACTTCGGTGGAGGAAGGGGTCATTCCGCAGACTCTCTGGCAGACAATTATTGACAGGAAGGCTTAGACAATAAACACCCCGCACGGCAGGCGCGTGGGTGTGACTCAGTAAAGCACCTCTGTGCAGTGATCCTAACTATAGATGGTCGCACAGGAAAAGCCTATAGTGTGAACTGGTACCTGAACAGGATTCTTGTAGGGCTCTCTCTCTCTGTCTACTGGTGGGACTCACTCCAGACTCCAAACGCTACGGGACGTCGCTTTTCTTCCTCCATCTTCACCTACATGGAAGCTAAAGGTGCTTCCATGTGGCTGTGTATTAGCACCCTCTCAGGAAGACAAGATGGAAGACTTCTTTCTGCTCTCAAACACTCACATTTATAACTTTGATTGTACCACATGACATGACAAACTGATACATTTACATGCAGGCAATGTTTTTATTAAAGATAACCTCCCAAGCACCCACACACTGGATATAACAAGACAAGCTTTGCACAGTGCATCCGCATTGGACAAACATGTATGAGATTTATGGAGGGGACCAGGATGGTGTTCTGGGCCACTACACGGGATAGGCACATGCACAGTGACCTGCCCTGTTGTGCACATTGGGCTCACTTAAGTCAGGCACTTGCCCATTGTCAATTCATTGACATCTCCCTTGACCTGAAGATGACGTGCTTATGGGCAATGTGCATGAGCTGCTCTTCAGGAATAGATACATGCACCTAATGTGAGCAAGCCAGATGCACCCAGCAGGGAAAGTCACAGTACATGCTTCTATCCTAGAAGTGCAAAGTACCAGCAGTGTCTAGAGCATGCAGCATTTACAACTACCTTGAACTGTAGACATTTGAAATACTGTAGGTTAAAGGTATAGGATGGTCAGATGGAGGTAATAGCAAGGGCAATAGACAGTATGACATGGTAATACCCTGGGGTGTTCACTGGCTAATACCCTGTCACACTGTCCCATGAAACATGGAACATGTAAGGGGTTGTGCTGGACGAGACCACATGACTCAAGAAGGTGATGCTCAAACAAAATTAACTTTAATTGGACCTCAGGAAGCAGTGCCAGTATAGCGTTCTTAAGTAGAGGAGCTGTGAGCACCCGGTAACTGCATAGAACAACTCCCTCCATGTAGCCCCTTTTCTCAGCGTAGCTTACTAGCGGGATGGTAGCGTCTTTCTCCTGCAGTCTTGTACTGGCCAAGCCTTGACATGTAGGCCCTTCAGCATCTTTCCACTACCATCCAGAAGACCCGCGTTCCTGTCCATACAACCCTTTCTACTACATCACACACTCAGGGCCCTTTTACATGGGCTGGTAAATCATTCGGATTCCCACATCCAATGGGAATCTAAATGACCATCGATCAGTGTAAATCCATGCCCCGACTGAATGACAAGCAATAATTAATTTGCTTCTCGTTTGTCGTTCAGCTTCTACATACAAAAACCAAATGATGGATCGGTCTTGTAAACAGGCAGTCATTCATTTATGGCGGGCATGTGCAGTAGGCCGGAGGTCACGGCCAATTTGAACGTTCCCTGCACCCAGCTGTCAAAGATAGCCGAGTGCAGGGAGATGTCACCGGGGACCGCTGTTCCCAGTCACATGATCACCGTTATCCATTGGATAACGATGATCATGTTAAGTTAAAAAGTGTAAAAAAAAAAAAAAAAGTTTAACTTTTTAAAGTTTCATCTTCCCTTACGGGTCGTTTTCATAGGGAGAGATGAAATGACATACCTAAGGTCCACAGATTTTTATCCCCCAATCGGATGTTTATCGGATGCGCCGTCAGCAAAATGGCAGAGAAAGTCAAGAATTGTCTGGTAAATTTAAAATCTTCCTGCTCCTTGCTACCAAAGGTAGCCGAGAGCCTGGAGATGTCACGGGGGCCGCGGTATGTGGTTCCTGGTAACATGATCGCTGTTTTCCAATAGATAATGCCAATCATGTAAAAGTTTTTTTTAAAAAGGTGAAGTTTCATCTCCCCTCATTGATGCGATCAGTGAGGGGAGATGAAACTTCTTACTGGGGGCATCCGCATTTGAACCCTGACGGTATCCTGCTCCGTGGGCCTTCACACCTTTTGCGCATGCCCCCACCGTTAAAATGCCGGACACATGGAGCAGTCACCAGTGGCGTCGATGAGCAGTCTCCTAAATGGTTAAAAAACAACAAACGTTTTTCAAATGTGCATCCAGAATAAAGTAAACAGATGGAAATATATATTTTAGCAAAAATTTGTGCAGTATGTTTGCACTTGATATTGCAATTGAAAATGTGAAAAAATGACAATTTTTTCAAAATTTTCCCAATTTTGGCCCTTTTAATAAATACACACAAATTCTATCGGTCTATTTTTACCGCTTAAATGAAGTACAATACGTGGCGAAAGAACAATGTCAGAATCACTTGGATATGCAAAAGCTTAACAGAGTTAATCTATGTCAAAGTGACACATGTCAGATTTCCAAAATTTGGCTTGGTCTTTAAGGTGCAAACAGGCTTTGTCACTAGGGGTTATTTAATTGACTGTGGGTCAGGACGGATATTGTTTCTCCTTAGGGAGAGCACCTAGAAAGTGTTAGGAGACATATATGGTCATCCATGCTCCTCTGGGAAATATGTAAATGCAAGATGTAAGACGCAATGGGTTTATACCATGATGGTTCCTCTGTGATATTGCTACTTACATTAGAAATCTTCTAGTATGGTGAATCAGAAGGCTGGAAATGTACCCTCCGCAGGAAGATAAGTTTGCCTCGAGCACCGCAATATTCGATTCCACTAGCAATGTGCATTGTCAATGCTTTGGGATAAAGCAGGAATCTGCAAGCGAGGGCTGAAAATGTTAATAACGTTATCTTCCCTCAGACACAGCTCAACCCTTCTATCAGAACAGGATATTAAGGAGAGAGAAAATAGTAGTTCATGGCTGAATAGAAATTACCCTGCAGTGTGAAAGCCGAATACCGTGATGCGGTGCACAGTAGATGTACTTATTGGCATGATCCATATGTATCCTAAAATAATGTCGGTGTGGTATATCATTAATTAACAATGCTGAATAAATAATGATATGCTTTACATGCAGTGTAACATAGTATGTTTGGCTTAAAAAAGACATCTGTCCATCTAGTTCAGGCTATTAACCCCCCATGTCGATCCAGAGGAAGGCAAATAACCACAATGAGGTAAAAGTTAATTTTCCTAATTTAAGGAAAACAAAAATCAATCAGGGAATCAAAATAATCCCCGGATCAACAACCCTTCTAAAGTAATTAGTGATATAACATGTAATATTGTATCGCTCAAGAAAAGCATCCAGGCCTCTCTAACTCTTTTAGTGAGTTCACCATCACCACGTTCTCAGGCAGAGAGTTCCATAGTCTCACTGCTCTTACAGTAAAGAACCCCCTTCTATGTTGATGTGGGAACCATCTTTCCTCTAGAAGTAGAGGGCGCCCCTTGCCACAGTCCTGAGTATAAACAGATCATGGGAGAGATCCTTGTATTGTCCCCTCATATATCTATACATAGTTATTAGGTCGCCCCTCACCCGTCTCTTTTCTAAACTAAATAACCCCAAATTTGCTAACCTCTGGGTATTGTAGTCCGTCCATTCCATTTATTACTTTAGTTGCCCGCCTTTGAACCCGCTCAAGCTCTGATATGTCCTTCTTGAGTACCGGTGCCCCAAACTGTCCACAATATTCCATGTGTGGTCTGACCAGTGACTTGTAAAGAGGAAGAACAATGTTCTCAGCATGCCCCCTTAGACTGCTTTTGATGCACCCCATGATCCTATATGCCTTGACAGCAGCTGCCTGACGCTGGTTGCTCCAGTTGAGCTTACAATTAATTAACATCCCTAAGTTCTTTTCCATTATCATTGTTCCCCAGTGGTTTCCCATTTAGTGTGTAATGGTGACATATATTTCCCTGCTCATGTGCAGAACCGCACATTTATCAATGTATATTGTAAATAAGCCGCCTTCAAAAAACCATAATGTCTTCATTTTTCCATCAATAGCACTGTGAGAGGCTTGTTTTTTATAGGATGACTTGCAATTTGTGGGATGCATATGATATTTTGATCACTTTTTATTACAATTTTTCTAACAGACAGTATGACCAATACAGCGCAGTTCTAGCGTTGTGTAGATATTTTTTCTGATGTCTTCACTCTGTGGGATAAATTATGCAATATTTTATGTTCAAGAATTTTGATTGGAATAGACAGAACATCATGACATCCATAGACAATCATTAGGTAGTACAACTTGGGTATCCAAATAATTCTGCAATATTTTAATGGATCAGATATTCACTAAAGCGTCAAGACCAAATATGTTTTCGTTTTAAATTTTTTATGTTAAAAATTGTAAAATTCTTTAAAAACGTTAATTTTTTAGTAATTAAAAAACCTCTTATTTATCCTATTTGTACTTGCAGTCATTAGATCGCTTAATTATACAATATACCGCAATACTTTAGTATTGGAGTAAATTGTAATTTTTGCAGGCATTCTATTAAGACCTTACAGGCCACTAGCAGGGCTTAAGAGGCAAAAATCTATGAGAGTGCTGGAGGGGCCCACTATCTAATGTCATTGCAGCCTGGGGCCTTATGAAGACCCTCCCCTGTCTTCATAGGGCCCCAGGCTGCAATGACATCAGATCTGGGGCCACTTACATGCCATTGTCAGAACTGACACAGGCATTTAAATGGTAGGAGTATCATCCAGTCGTCTTGGATAGTGTCAACTATCCAAGACAACCAACACCCAATGCATACGGAGGGGGCTCGGTTCTCAGGATTGCTCCATACAAAACTCTGTTTTTAGATTAAATTGGCCACGGCAGCCATTTTATTAAATATATTACAAATGTATAACACAATTTTACTCCGCCATAAAGAATACAAGGGGAGGTCCTCGGAGCCGCAATATCTGGTGCTTATAAAATTACTCAAGTAAAACAGAACCTTACCCACAACTGTACTAACCAGTTTGGGGAAACTAGGAGCCACCTAAAGTGGCTAATATTAACGTAAAAATTGTCCGGGAGAGATTCCCCCCCATAGGCCATTTCCCACAGCACCGGAAACCAAAATGACATTAAGGAGGGGGTACTCAAGGTGAGGCCATACCCACAGCCTCTCCCCGCCAACCAATAAAAAACCGACTCCAAGGACCGCCATTGACTAACACCCTTCCAACCACCAATCGCTCCCCCCACACTTCATGCACCAGAATTAATCTAAGGGAGGGTGGGCAGGACTTTCCACTATTACTGCTACCTAAAATGACATCCCCTTTCCAGTAAACAACCTCTCTTATACTACCCCACCCTTCATTAAAACTAACCAGCCCCCTTTTACCACCCACATCATGGTAACCCTCCTCTCACTACTCCTCACATTTCGTAACCCCTTCCTGCCTGTTCCCTAACCACCCCTGTCACACCTTCGCCCATGCCTACGGCCCCTTCCTTGTCTCTCTGCTTGGGTCTAGAATTTTTCTACATTGGGTCTAGCAGGTTCTGCAGTTTATGTTTTAGAGTTTCCTAACACATTTTATGGTACATTAAAATGCAACTCGTCCTGCAAAACGCAATCCCTCCTAAGGCTAATGAACGGAAAAGTAAAAAAGTTATGAATTTTGGACGGATGAAAACATTAAAAAGTCGCCACTAAAAATGTCCTCGGCCCTAAGCGTTTGAGTGTGTAGCAATACTTGTACACACCATACAACGAATAATCACCTCTCTGAGCACTCAGAAGCATTAATGATGAGAAATGTGTTGACTAGTAGAATATTAAATTTGCTAAATGTCAGTTTTCGGTTTTGATCTCCCACAAACACGGAATGGCGCTGCGGCGAAGTCAGAGCCAATTTGATGATAATGAGATTTAAAGTCCCTCTGTGATTAACACATCAGATATCCAGTTGCAGTAAACACGCCGTCTTTCTCCTGATGGTACTTTAATACGTTTAGTTTTTCAATGTAATTTTGGGAAGTAATGAACATAAAACGAGTCGATGCAATAAAATGAGCTTTGTGCCTCGAAACTTGTCAGAAAAACTAAGACACAACGCATTCCTCATCAGTCAAAGCAATGAGGCTGGGTTCATGAAGGACATGCATTTTAAAGATTGGAGTTCCAAAGTGAATATTATATGAATCAGGATTTTGTGTACTAATGTTTCCTTACTACACAAAAGTGACCAGTCTTGCGCCCCATTCACATCACGTGAAAAGCTCCCATAGGGGGTCCATAATCAGACAGAGGCTAGAGGTTGTTCTTCTGGCCTCTATTTGGCCAGTAGTCATACAAAAAAGATATTGAGCTAAATTATATATTATAACACCCCACAGTCTGATAAAAAAAATAGACTATTCTGTGGTCTGCTTTTTTAACATGGTATCTTATGACATATACAGGGGGCGGACAAAAATATGGAAACACCGTACGAAATGCATGTCTTAAGTTACATGGGATTTTACATCATATTTCAATACGACACATAGAAACCGATTTTAAGTGAAGGTAATATGACACAGATGCTACCGGGCAGATATGAACATCTGTCGAACCAATAAGGTTCCATTGGTCAGGGGTTTGAGCCACTCAGCAGCTGTTACCACCTGGCTCCCAAAACCACCCAAATCAGGGCAAGAGGTGAAGTAAACAACAATTTGGCAGGAAAGCTCTCAGCCAAACAGGGGTTAAAAGGGTAGCTCAGTGCTAATGATTCCATACATTTCGTACAGTGTTCCCATATTTTTTTTCACCCCCTGTGTGTATAAAAAAATGTAATTGAAAAAAGTAGAACTGGTGGGCTACAATGGCAATTCTATAGGGGAGCAGGATCTCTTCTATCCCTCTGAGCTGGTGGGTGTAGACTGCTGCTATGATATCTCCATGCACTGCGCACATAGGAGAGCAGGATCTATTCTTTCTCTATGAGCTGGTGGGTGCAGGATTTATTCTGTTTCTGAACTGGTGGATGTAGACTGCAACTTTGATGTCTGCAGTAGAGGATCCTGCTGTCGGCTCGCTGTCATTGGATTTCAGGGAAGGGCTTTAAATATAAAATTTGAAATCCAATGACAGGGAGACCGCAACAGGATCCTCTACCGCAGCTGTCATGTGTGACAGCTGCGGTAGGGAATTAAAGAACTCCTCTGTTGCATCTGTCACGGATGTGGCAGGTGCAACAGCAGGGAATTCTTTTTACTAGTGGGGATGAAGGAAACATCAGCCGCGTGCGGCAGATGTGTTCTTCATCCCCGCGGGGGACACGGCAGCGGCGGAGAGGTACGTTTTTTTATTTATTTATTTTACACTAAAATTATTGTTTTTCAGGGAAAGGCTTATATGTAAAGCTCTTCCATGAAAAACAATTCAGGGGTGTCGGCAAAATACTATTTTGCATACACTTTAGAAAAAAATAAACGTGGGGAGGAGAGGGTGAAATTTTCTCGAGCACCATGCCCGAGTAAAGAGTACTTTCGATTATGCTAATGCTTGGACGAGCATTCTCGCTCATCTCTAATTGCTTCCTATTACATTTTTTATGAGGTGTGATATACAAAATTAGTTATGTTTGGCATTAGAGATGAGCGAACACCAAAATGTTCGGGTGTTCGTTATTCGGAACGAACTTCCCGTGATGCTCGAGGGTTCGTTTTGAACAACGAACCCCATTGAAGTCAATGGGCGACCAGAACATTTTTGTATTTCGCCGATGCTCGCTAAGGTTTTCATGTGTGAAAATCTGGGCAATTCAGGAAAGTGATGGGAATGACACAGTGACGGATAGGGCAGGCGAGGGGCTACATGTTGGGCTGCATCTCAAGTTCACAGGTCCCACTATTAAGCCACAATAGCGGCAAGAGTGGGCCCCCCCCCCCCAACAACTTTTACTTCTGAAAAGCCCTCATTAGCATGGCATACCTTTGCTAAGCACCACACTACCTCCAACAAAGCACAATCACCGCCTGCATGACACTCCACTGCCACTTCTCCTGAGTTACATGCTGCCCAACCGCACCCCCTCCCCCCCACAGCGCACACCAAACTGTCCCTGCGCAGCCTTCAGCTGCCCTCATGCCACACCACACTCATGTCTATTTAGAAGTGCGTCTGCCACGACGAGGGACCGCAGGCACACACTGCACAGGGTTGGCACGGCTAGGTAGCGACCCTCTTTAATAGGGGCGGGGCGATAGCCCACAATGCTGTACAGAAGCAATGAGAAATAGAATCCTGTGCCACCGCCATCAGGAGCTGTACACGTGGGCATAGCAATGGGGAACCTATGTGCCACACACTATTCATTCTGTCAAGGTGTCTGCATGCCCCAGTCAGACTGGTTATATGCACCTTAACAGTAACCGCGTTGGTGGTAATGTGGTGGTGACTGCGGACCTAGTACCACGGTTGTATTTTGTTGGTTTTCGGAATGTGGCCAGGATTAAGTGGGCCGTGGCGGGGGGATGGTGGGGGGGCTCTCTTGTAGTGTCGGTAAAGGTGAAATTCTTGGACTGCCACCAGACGAACCAATGCAAAGGCATTTGCCAACAATGTTTTCCCTGTTGGAGGAGGAGGGGGATGTTTTTGAGGCACTACGTGTCCTCTCCACGTGTCCGTGGTTATATGCACCTTAACAGTAACCGCGTTGGTGGTAATGTGGTGGTGACTGCGGACCTAGTACCACGGTTGTATTTTGTTGGTTTTCGGAATGTGGCCAGGATTAAGTGGGCCGTGGCGGGGGGATGGTGGGGGGGCTCTCTTGTAGTGTCGGTAAAGGTGAAATTCTTGGACTGCCACCAGACGAACCAATGCAAAGGCATTTGCCAACAATGTTTTCCCTGTTGGAGGAGGAGGGGGATGTTTTTGAGGCACTACGTGTCCTCTCCACGTGTCCGTTCCATGTAAGCAATAGTAGCACTCAAGACAGGCCCCAGTAACAATTCTGAAGCAGCAGTATAGCGGGAGCGCAGTCTTCGTTCCATGTAAGCAATAGTAGCACTCAAGACAGGCCCCAGTAACAATTCTGAAGCAGCAGTATAGCGGGAGCGCAGTCTTCGTTCCATGTAAGCAATAGTAGCACTCAAGACAGGCCCCAGTAACAATTCTGAAGCAGCAGTATAGCGGGAGCGCAGTCTTCGTTCCATGTAAGCAATAGTAGCACTCAAGACAGGCCCCAGTAACAATTCTGAAGCAGCAGTATAGCGGGAGCGCAGTCTTCGTTCCATGTAAGCAATAGTAGCACTCAAGACAGGCCCCAGTAACAATTCTGAAGCAGCAGTATAGCGGGAGCGCAGTCTTCGTTCCATGTAAGCAATAGTAGCACTCAAGACAGGCTCCAGTAACAATTCTGAAGCAGCAGTATAGCGGGAGCGCAGTCTTAGTTCCATTTCAGTAGCCTTAGTATAGCCAAGGCACAAGTGACATTTATGTAGCTAAAGTGTAGGCCAACCCCACACACCTTTCTGTACCATGAGTGCAGGCGAAGAACATAGAAATTACTATGATTACACTGTAGGTGAGGGCCCCAAAAAATTGGTGTACCAACAGTACTAATGTACCTCAGTAAAAATTGGCCATGCCCAACCAAGATGGCAGGTGAATCGCTTTGGTTAATGTGGCTTAAGTGGTAACTAGGCCTGGAGGCAGCCCAGTGTAACGAAAAATTGGTTCAAGTTAAAGTTCCAACGCTTTTAAGCTAATTGAAACTTATAAAAATTGTTCTGAAAAATTATTTGAGTGAGCCTTGTGGCCCTAAGAAAAATTGCCCGTTCAGCGTGATTACGTGAGGTTTCAGGAGGAGGAGCAGGAGGAGGAGGAGGAGGAATATTAGACACAGATTGATGAAGCAGAAATGTCCCCGTTTTGGATGGTGAGAGAGAACGTAGCTTCCATCCGCGGGTGCAGCCTACGTATTGCTTAGGTATCGCTGCTGTCCGCTGGTGGAGAACAGAAGTCTGGGGAAATCCAGCCTTTGTTCATCTTGATGAGTGTTAGCCTGTCGGCACTGTCGGTTGACAAGCGGCTACGCTTATCTGTGATGATTCCCCCAGCCGCACTAAACACCCTTTCCGACAAGACGCTAGCCGCAGGACAAGCAAGCACCTCAAGGGCATACAGGGCTAGTTCAGGCCACGTGTCCAGCTTCGACACCCAGTAGTTGTAGGGGGCAGAGGCGTCACCAAGGATGGTCGTGCGATCCGCTACGTACTCCCTCACCATCCTTTTGCAGTGCTCCCGCCGACTCAGCCGTGACTGGGGAGCGGTGACACAGTCTTGGTGGGGAGCCATAAAGCTGGCCAGGCCCTTAAAGACTGTTGCACTGCCTGGGATGTACATGCTGCTCGATCTACGCACATCCCCTGCTACCTGGCCCTCGGAACTGCGCCTTCTGCCACTAGCGCTGTCGGCTGGGAATTTTACCATCAGCTCGTCCGCAAGGGTCCTGTGGTATAGCAACACTCTCGAACCCCTTTCCTCTTCGGGAATCAGAGTGGGCAGGTTCTCCTTATACCGTGGATCGAGCAGTGTGTACACCCAGTAATCCGTCGTGGCCAGAATGCGTGCAACGCGAGGGTCACGAGAAAGGCATCCTAACATGAAGTCAGCCATGTGTGCCAGGGTACCAGTACGCAACACATGGCTGTCCTCACTAGGAAGATCACTTTCAGGATCCTCCTCCTCCTCCTCCTCCTCCTCCTCAGGCCATACACGCTGAAAGGATGACAGGCAATCAGCCGGTGTACCGTCAGCAGCGGGCCAAGCTGTCTCTTCCCCCTCCTCCTCATCCTCCTCATGCTCCTCCTCCTCCTCCTGTACGCGCTGAGAAATAGACAGGAGGGTGCCCTGACTATCCAGCGGCATACTGTCTTCCCCCGCCCCCGTTTCCGAGCGCAAAGCAGCTGCCTTTATGGTTTGCAGGGAATGTCTCAAGATGCATAGCAGAGGAATGGTGACGCTAATGATTGTAGCATCGCCGCTCACCACCTGGGTAGACTCCTCAAAATTACCAAGGACATGGCAGATGTCTGCCAACCAGGACCACTCTTATGAAAGGAATTGAGGAGGCTGACTCCCACTGCGCCGCCCATGTTGGAGTTGGTATTCGACTATAGCTCTACGTTGTTCATAGAGCCTGGCCAACATGTGGAGCGTAGAGTTCCACCGTGTGGGCACGTCGCACAGCAGTCGGTGCACTGGCAGCTTAAAGTGATGTTGCAGGGTGCGCAGGGTGGCAGCGTCCGTGTGGGACTTGCGGAAATGTGCGCAGAGCCGGCGCGCCTTTACGAGCAGGTCTGACAAGCGTGGGTAGCTTTTCAGAAAGCGCTGAACCACCAAATTAAAGACGTGGGCCAGGCATGGCACGTGCGTGAGGCTGCCAAGCTGCAGAGCCGCCACCAGGTTACGGCCGTTGTCACACACGACCATGCCCGGTTGGAGGCTCAGCGGCGCAAGCCAGCGGTCGGTCTGCTGTGTCAGACCCTGCAGCAGTTCGTGGGCCGTGTGCCTCTTATCGCCTAAGCTGAGTAGTTTCAGCACGGCCTGCTGACGCTTGCCCACCGCTTTGCTGCCACACCGCGCGACACCGACTGCTGGCGACATGCTGCTGCTAACACATCTTGATTGCGAGACAGAGGAGGAGGAGGAGGAGGAGGAGGGTGCTTTAGTGGAGGAAGCATACACCTCCGCAGATACCACCACCGAGCTGGGGCCCGCAATTCTGGGGGTGGGTAGGACGTGAGCAGTCCCAGGCTCTGACTCTGTCCCAGCCTCCACTAAATTCACCCAATGTGCCGTCAGGGAGATGTAGTGGCCCTGCCCGCCTGTGCTTGTCCACGTGTCCGTAGTTAAGTGGACCGTGGCAGTAACCGCGTTGGTGAGGGCGCGTACAATGTTGCGGGAGACGTGGTCGTGCAGGGCTGGGACGGCACATCGGGAAAAGTAGTGGCGACTGGGAACTGAGTAGCGCGGGGCCGCCGCCTCCATGATACTTTTGAAGGACTCCGTTTCCACAACCCTATACGGCAGCATCTCAAGGCTGATGAATTTTGCGATGCGGACGGTTAACGTTTGAGCGTGCGGGTGCGTGGCGGCATACTTGCGCTTGCGCTCCAACAGTTGCGCTAGCGACGGCTGGACTGTGCGGTGCGAGACATTGGTGGATGGGGCCGAGGACAGCGGAGGTGAGGGTGTGGGTGCAGGCCAGGAGACGGTCGTGCCTGTGTCCTGAGAGGGGGGTTGCATCTCAGTGGCAGGTTGGGGCACAGGGGGAGAGGCAGGGGTGCAAACCGGAGGCGGTGAACGGCCTTCGTCCCACCTTGTGGGGTGCTTGGCCATCATATGCCTGCGCATGGTGGTGGTGGTGAGGCTGTTGGTGTTGGCTCCCCGGCTGAGCTTTGCGCAACAAAGGTTGCACACCACTGTTCGTCGGTCGTCAGGCGTCTCTGTGAAAAACTGCCAGACCTTAGAGCACCTCGGCCTCTGCAGGGTGGCATGGCGCGAGGGGGCGCTTTGGGAAACACTTGGTGGATTATTCGGTCTGGCCCTGCCTCTACCCCTGGCCCTGGCCACCGCACTGCCTCTTGCAACCTGCCCTGCTGATGCCCTTGACTCCCCCTCTGAAGACCTGTCCTCCTGAGTAAGCGTTGCACACCAGGTGGGGTCAGTCACCTCATCGTCCTGCTGCTCTTCCTCCGAATCCTCTGTGCGCTGCTCCCTCGGACTTACTGCCCTTACTACTACCTCACTGCAAGACAACTGTGTATGATCGTCATCGTCCTCCTCACCCACAGAAAGTTGTTGAGACAGTTGGCGGAAGTCCCCAGCCTCATCCCCCGGACCCCGGGAACTTTCGAATGGTTGGGCATCAGTGACTATAAACTCCTCTGGTGGGAGAGGAACCGCTGCTGCCCAATCTGAGCAGGGGCCCGAGAACAGTTCCTGGGAGTGTTCCCGCTCCTGAGCAGGTGTCATTGTAGTGGAGTGAGGAGGCTGGGAGGAAGGAGGAGCAGCAGACAGAGGATTCGGATTTGCAGCAGTGGACGGCGCAGAACTGCGTGTTGACGATAGGTTGCTCGAAGCACTTTCTGCCATCCAGGACAGGACCTGCTCACACTGCTCATTTTCTAATAACCGTCTCCCGCGTGGACCCATTAATTGGGCGATGAATGTGGGGACGCCAGAAACGTGCCTCTCTCCTAATCGCGCAGCAGTCGGCTGCGACACACCGGGATCAGGAGCTCGGGCTGTGCCCACACCCTGACTTGGCCCTCCGCGTCCTCGGCCGCGTCCACGTCCTCTAGGCCTACCCCTACCCCTCAGCATGCTGTATTACCAGTGATTTGATTTAACAGGCAGGAAATAAATTGGCGCAAGACTGCAGGCCAAATATAATTTTTGCCCTTTTGGGAAAACGAAAGGCCCCACTGCCTCTAGTGAATGAATAATCTAAGTTTAATAACTGTGCTGTGTCCCTGCTTATGTGTCACAGAACGTGAGGGTAGCAGAGTTATTATAACTCTGGCAGAGCAGGTATTTTTTTCCCCAATTAAGGAAAGCAAATGGCGAAGCCAGCAGTAAAGCGTAGCTGGGTGCGTATGATTTAGCAATGTTTTTCACGCAGCTCACACGTCTCCACCGCCCGTAAGGACGGACAGAGGCTGGACAAATAGATTTGTTTTCAGTTTTTTCCCACCAAAAGGCAGCACTGCGTATATTCAATGAACATGAGAAGTTTAATAACTGTGCTGTGTCCCTGCTTATGTGTCACAGAACGTGAGGGTAGCAGAGTTATTATAACTCTGGCAGAGCAGGTATTTTTTTTCCCAATTAAGGAAAGCAAATGGCGAAGCCAGCAGTAAAGCGTAGCTGGGTGCGTATGATTTAGCAATGTTTTTCACGCAGCTCACACGTGTCCACAGGCGTTAGGACGGACACAGGCTGGACAAATAGATTTGTTTTCAGTTTTTTCCCACCAACAGGCAGCACTGCGTATATTCTATGAATAATAACTGTGTTGTGGCCCTGCCTATACAATTCTTTCCCTGCAGTATCAATGGAGGGTGGAATGCTCTGCAGAGGCGATTTTGAGAAGCCCAAAAAAAATGCAGCACAGCTAACAGCAGCCTGGACAGTACTGCACACGGATAAATATGGCCCTAGAAAGGACCGTTGAGGTTCTTGAAGGCTACACTCACTCCTAACACTCTCCCTGCCTATGCAGCACTTCTGTCCCTAATGCCAGGTGCAACGGTCTGCAGAGGCGATTTTGAGAAAAAAAAAAATGCCACTGCTAACAGCAGCCAACACACAGCTATCAGTGGCCCTAATAAGGACCTTTGGGGGGTCTTGAAGCCTACACTAACTACCAATTCTTTCCCTACAGCAGCTCCGGTACAAACAGCACTGTCCCTCATCTAACTCACACCGCATCTGAGGCGAGCCGCGGGAGGGGCCGACTTTTATATTAGGCGAACACCTGATCTCGCCAGCCACTCACAGCAGGGGGGTGGTATAGGGCTTAAACGTTGCAGGGGGAAGTTGTAATGCCTTCCCTGTCTTTCAATTGGCCAGAAAAGCGCGCTAACGTCTCAGGGAAGGAAGTGAAAGTAACCAGAACACCGCATGGTGTTCGTTACGAATAACGAACATCCCGAACACCCTAATATTCGCACGAATATCAAGCTCGGACGAACGCGTTCGCTCATCTCTATTTGGCATGTTTTTTATTTTTATTTTTTTACGTCTTGCACCATGCAGGTTAAATAATGGGTATTTTTGCTTGTTATTTTTACATAGTAAGGGCAGGTTCACACGAGCGTGTTTTGGTGCGTACTTAGGTGCGTACATACATCCACACCTAGGTATGAGCAAAAACACGTGTGAACACAGCTGCGTGCTTGTTGTCAATGGAGCTGTGGCTGCTGCCGGCGTTTCCATTGAAAACAATGGTCTGTCGGCACCCCTGCATTCTTCTTCAGGGAAGGGCTTTACATATAAGCCCATCCCTGAAAAAGAAACATTTTAGTGCAAAACAAAAAAAAAGTAAAAAAAACAAACTTACCCCTCTGCCACTGCTGTGACCCCCGCAGGCATGAGGAACACATCTTCCGCATGCGGCAGATGTTTCCTTCACCCACGCTAGTTAAAAGAATTCCCTGCTGCTACATCTGCCACATCTGTGGCAGATGCAGCAAAGGGAATTCTTCAATTCTTCACCGCAGCTGTCACACATGACCGCTGCGGTAGAGAATCCTGCTGCCAGCATCCCGTCTATGGCTTTTCAGGGAAGGGCTTCACAAGCCCTTCCCTGAAAAGCCATTTAAAATAGTGCAAAAAAAAAACACAATACTCACCTCCCTTCAGCTGCTGGGGCTCAGCCGCGACTTCTGGCACTGTCTCCGGCTCTCTAGTTCTGAGCTATCAGCAGCCGGGGATTTAAAATCCCCGCCTGCTGGTAGCTCTAATTGTGGTTGGCTGAAGTGCTTCAGCCAATCACAATCAGAGCTACCAGCAGGCGGGGATTTTTAAATCCCCAGCTGCTGATAGCTCAGCAGCGCTACAGAGTCGGGGACAGCGGCAGAAGTCCCCGCTGAGCCCCGGCAGCTGTCAGTGGCTTTGCAAGGAAGGGCTTCATAAGCCCTTCCCTGAAAAGCCTTTTAAAATAGTAAAAGAAGAAAATACTCACCTGCCGGGTTCAGCGTTGGTTTCTGCCGCTGTCCCCGACTCTGTAGCTCTCAGCTATCAGCAGCCGGGAATTTAAAATCCCCGCCTGCTGATAGCTCTAATTGTGATTAGCTGAAGTACTTCAGCTAATCACAATCAGAGCTACCAGCAGGCAGGGATTTTAAATCCACGGCTGCTGATAGCTCAGTAGCGCTACAGAGCCGGGGACAGCGGCAGAAGTCAACACTGAGCCCCAGCAGCTGTCAATGGCTTTTCAGGGAAGGGCTTCATAAGCCCTTCCCTGAAAAGCAATTAAAAGTAGTGTAAAAAAAATTACTTACCTGTCTGCCGCTGCTGTATTCCCTGCAGAGGAATTGTTTAATTCTCTACCGCAGCTGTCACACATGTCAGCTGTGGTAGAGGATTCTGCTGCCGGACATTGATTTCAGGGAAGGGCTTTGAATATAAGCCCTTCCCTGTAAATCAAGTAAAAAAATAGATACTCAGCTCCCTTCAGCTACTGGGGCACAGCCACATCTTTTCCTGCTGTCCCCTGCACTGTGGTGCTGATCTATCAGCAGCAGGGGATTTAAAATCACAGCAGCTCTCACCTGTCATTCATTCGGGGAGAGCTGCCTGTGATTGGCTGAGCATCTCAGCCAATCACATTCAGCTCTTTCAGCAGGCGGGGATTTTAAATCCCTGCTTGTTGATAGATCAGCACCACAGTGCAGGGGACAGCAGGAGAAGACACGGCTGAGCCACGGCAGCTGAAGGCAGGTGAGTATCTATTTTTTTTGTTTTTTAAATCACTTTTACTTGATTTTCAGGGAAGGGCTTATATGTAAAGCTCTTCCCTGAAAAACAATTCAGGTGTGCCAGCAGACCATTGTCTTCAATGGAGCCACTGGCAGCAGCAGCGGCTCCATTGAAGAGAATGCCTGCAATTTTTTGTTTTACACTAAAATTTTTCTTTTTCAGGGAAGGGCTTATATGTAAAGCCGCGTACGCACACACCAAAACACGCTCGTGTGAACCCACCCTAAAGGGGAAAAAGTCAGGTTATGACTTTTTCAAATACGTTTTTTATATTTTTCCACTTTTTTTTAACACTTTTCTCAATTTTTATATCCACTATGGGATTTGAAGGTCATCACTTTTGAGCGTTGGTATAATACACTGCTATACTTGAGTATAGCAGTGTATTGCATAGGTCTATGAGGCTCAGTCAGAGGCTGAGCCTCATAGGCCACCACAGATAGCAGACCTGGAGGACATATTTTAGCGTCCTGCTGCCATAGCAACCCATTGATACCCTATGATTACATCATGGGGTTCAAATGGGTGACAGAGGGAGCTCCTCCCTCTGTTAGCCTTTTGCATGCTGCGATCACATTGGCTGCAGCATGTAAAAGGCTAAACAGAGGGGAATGGTGGTTTCTCTGGTCCCCACTGTTGGAACAGATGCATGGCTATTACCTGACAGCCGTGTCCCCACTCCTACCGGTTCAGAGTACTTTTTTTCAGATTTCGGATGCAGCTCCATTAAACGGTGTATGCATAAGACCCCTATTGTCCTTTGGCCTCCTTATAATTTGCCACACAAGAGAATGATAAACTGCACCGCAGACTTCTTTTGGTTATGTAACTAGTGTTTTCGTCTTTATTTTATACATGTGCATGGGTTCCAAATGTCATGATACACATAAGTTCCACATGAATGTAATAAGGTATTTATATTGGGTATAGCAAGCTTTTGAACCTATATTGACCTTCGTCAGGCTACGAATATAGCAATAAATGGTGAACAAAAGGGAAAGATATCAAGGAATTTATAAGAAAAAATACAAAAGCTCATAAAGGTCAGAAATATGAACAAAAATAGGAATTACTGAGTAAACTTACACCATATGTATGAGAAAATATATAGTCCATGTATAGGGAGCATTTACAGGATGCCTTCTAACAGAAAACAAGTATCTTATACTAACGTTGTAAGTATACCTACCTACGAAAGACCGCTGGATATACACAGGAGGAGAAAAATAAAAAATGTCCCCCATCATTGAAGGGATTTGTGGCAGAACCCAGCTAAGTCCGGAAATAGTACGTAAATAAGCTGAGTATAATGGGAAGTAATGACAATATAAACTATGTACATTATCATGTAGTCTCTTGGCAGAAATATTTCACTTTTTAGCAGCTTTTTTTAGACTTGGGGTTATAATATAACAAGTTTTGGTGTGCTTTGGTGTATATATTACCGGTCTATAGCTCCTCTAACCAAGTCCATTGCTTTTGCATCCAAAATTGCTCTCTTGTACTTACAGATTGTATAAGGTGTGTATTGTCATTGCTTCCCAGTATAAATAATAATAAGCTTTATTTGTATAGCGCCAACATATTCTGCAGCGCTTACAAAGACAGGGGAATACAGAAAGACCAAAGATTACAGAACCACAGTTACATAGTAATCAGTTGATGGAAACAATAGGGGTGAGGGTCCTGCTCCAACGAGCTTACATACTACAAGGAATGGGGGGATACAGAAGGTAAAGGGGCTGGAGATGTGCACGGTATGGCGAGGTGGAGAGTGAGGGGTGATATACACACAGACAATGGTCAGACATTTGGCCGTGTGACGGCAGAATTGGTGTGACTACAGGAGCGGTTTATGATGGCTAGCAGGGATTGCAGTCAGTAGGTCAGGGAGCATGTTATCAGGCGGAGTACAGAGGGGTTTGTTTAGGGTATGCGGTATGCCTCCCTGAAGAGGTGCGTTTTTAGAGCACGTCTGAAGTTATACTTAGGACTTATCTGGGTTCTGGGCCCATATCCAACGAGTCCCTTCCAGAGTAGGAGACATTTCGTATTCTTCTCTTCTTGGGTATATAATTTGGTATTGATGTAATCCTATTGACCTGCAGAATTAATTTAACATATAATTGATACCGTACAGTGAACACCGTAAAGAATAAAAAACTATGCCGGAATTGCAGATTTTGTTACTCTTTCCTCTGGAAAAAGCAGAATTTTGTTCTTATTTCTGACCTTTATGAGCTTTTGTATCTTTTGTCACAAATTCTTGATGATATCGTTGCCTTTTGTTCTTTTTTTTTGTTATTTTCGCAGCCTGACAATATACTGTAGAGAAATGCAGGGAGAATAAATCTCGCTCTTCTTGCTCCTCACAAATCCGAAGAAGACATTAAAAAGTCATAAAAAAGATTTGAGAATTCTGTTGTCGCTTTCTTTACAAACCACAAGTGATGATGGGATGAAATTCACAATTAGTCTCAAGTTCATTTATCTCGATAGTTTGTAATTTGTGTTTTAGATTTTTTTCTGTCCTTGAAACTCCTTTTAAGTGTCTTGATTTGAAGTAGTTCTATTGATTGATCTCCCTGTAAGAACAGCTCAGCGGGATGGCAAAGTCCCCGTTGTTTAATTGAAAGTCTGTGAGCCTTCATTTGTGATTGGAGATTTCTCTTACTTGCAATAACATCTTTTCCTACACTGTAAATGTGTATTATGTTCACAACCAAAAGACTGCTGAATGTCTTGTAACATCTAGTTTCACTGAATGGTCCCTTTATTACAGACATGGCCGTTTCACAATCGCAGCTTCCCTGTATGGAAATTATCCCCATGACCCCGGAGTGCCGCATAAAATCACCTGACAAGTTTTCCGTGGATCAGTTTAAGTACGAATCCACATTAGATCGGAAGATTCAGCAATCTGAATGACTTCCAATGAGTCCTGGCCATCGGTGCTAGACTAGCCAGGGCCAAAATTTCACGGGCCAACCTTGTGAGGTTTTCTCATGTAATGTTGGGGAGAGTATACCGAGAATGGTGTGATCAAGAAAAAAAAATATCCAGTAAAAGGGATCTTGTGGAAAAGTATAAACTTATGCTGAAAGGAGTCAGAGGAGGATGTCAGGACCAACAGACCTACACAGTTGCTACACAGTTAGGAGCAGCTGACTACAACGTTGGTGTTTTAACATGTCTGATCATACAACTCATCATTCCTTAGCATGGATGAGCTACAACAACAGATGACCAGTTTCAGTGCCAATGTGTCTAAGAGAAACGGAAATGTGAGATTCCAGGGGACAAAAGAACCCCAAAAATTGTATCAACGTGCAGTGGAAAAACATCACCTGGTCAGAGGAATCCAGATTTTTGTTACACCATGTTGATTGGAGGGTCAAAATTTGCCACAAGGAGGGTCAGAAGATGTCAATATCTCCATCTAATTTGTGGTAACTGCAAGAAGTTTCCATTCGCAAGGGCCACTATTCCTATATAAGTATTTTGTAAGGGACTCATCCCTAAGGGGTTGATTCTGCCTCTGAAAGAACTGGAGGAGTGGCAATGCCTACGGTGTACTGGGCTTCGCAATGGATCACCCAGATGGCCCCTCAAAACTAAACTAAGCATGCCCTCTGGACCCTTGCTTATTAGCTGATGCCAGGATTATAAAAATTACCATTTTTGAGGTGCAGTGAGGAGAACAGGACAAAGCAGAGTTTAGCTGATGTGCTGATGCAGGAAGAATGGCTGAGGAGACTGGAGACAGTGTTGCCCGGGACAGAGAGGAGCAGTCATTCTCCAGGCTTGAGTGAGTGGAGTGCAGCAAATGAAGTTCAGTATGGAGAAGGAATGAAGAGTAGCACTCTCGACTCCAGACAATGCTGCAAAAGAGATCATGTTGGTAGAACCTTCAAACTATAAGTGAGGCCGCCCTCGGCAGAGGGATTAGATCTGCACACCAAGTGGGTCGAAATTGTTGGGGTTGCAGGTATAGTGATGCAGGATTCAGGATACTATATGGCAGATGGAGTAACCAAAATACATATTACTTGGGTTGTAAACTATTGATGGCCTATCCTTTGAAAAATTCATTGATAGTAGATTGCTTGGGATCTGATCAGCTGTTTGCCAGGTCAGTATACTCCTGCTCTCAACTGAATACTGCAGGAAGCAGACAGCTCCATTCTTACTGCAGTGGTCAGGCTTGGTATTGCAGGCATTCATTTCATTACAGTAGAGCTGTCTGCTTTCTGCAGTGTTTAGTTCAGCACAGGAATCCATTGGCCCAGTAAACAGCTGATTGGCAGGGGCATTGATGACTTATCCTGAGGATAGGTTATCAATTGTTTATAACCTGACAGCCCCTATAAGAACAAAATAATATAAGGCGGAAAGTACAATAATAATGGTTAACCAATTGAACTTGAATACTAATATTTTTTATGATACTTTTTGAACACGTAGTTAGCCAGCAGGCCTGCTGCGGGAAGAGACAGAGGCGACACTGGGGAATCAGACTGTTGTAAAAATCCCGTAGCTCAAGCACCATTGATAGAGGAAAAGTAAAACGGCACCTGGGGTGCTGAACAAGCCATGCACAGAGACATCACAAATGTATTCTGTAATTTGCATTGGATTGATAGTAGTGAAGTGGTAACCCCTAAAGTGAAACTATGTATTAAATTTCCATGATCTGTAGTTATGTGAAACGGAGCCTATGTTAATGAATAAGAATAATAATCTTTATTTATATAGCGCCAAACATATTCCGCAGCGCTTACAAAAACAGGGGGATACAGAAGACCAAAGTGCAAAAATACAAAAACCACGGTTACATGTAGTAATCAGTTGATGGAGACAGTAGGGGTGAGGGTCCTGCTCCAAGCTTAGATACTACAAATAATGGGGTGATACAGAAAGTAAAGGGGCTGGAGATGTGCACGGTATGGCGAGGTAGAGAGTGAGGGATGTTATAGACATTAAGCCATGTGGTGGCTGCTGGGGGGCGGCTGATGGTGGCTAGCAGAGGTTGCAGTTAGTAGCACAGGGAACATGTTATCAGGCGCAGTACAGAGGGGTTTGGTTTAAGAGATATGGTATGCCTCCATGAAAAGTGTGTGTTTTTAGAGCATGCCTGAAGTTTTGTGAATCAGGGATTGCGCGGATAGTTTTGGGTAGCACGTTCCAGAGGACTGGTGCTGCTCTGAAGAAGTCTTGGAGACGGGAATGGTAGGTTCGAATTAAAGAGGCAATCAGTGTGATTTTGTTAGCGGAGCGGAGGGCCCGGCTTGATTGGTGGATTGAGATGCGGTGCTATGGAGAGCTTTATGAATGAAGGTAGTGAGTTCAAATTGAATTCTGTATTTATCGGGCAGCCAGTGCAGTGACCGGCACAGGGCAGAGGTGCCCAAGTAACAGCTAGACAGGAAGATGAGCCTGGCTGCCACATTCAGGATGGACTGGAGGGGGTAGAGTCTGGAGCAGGGGAGGCCGATCAGCAGCGAGTTGCAATAATTGAAGCAAGAGTGAATGAGGGCAACAGTGAGCATTTTTAGCATGTCCACTGTGAGAAAAGGGTGGATTATTGCAGTGTTCTTGAGGTGCAGCTGACATGTTTGGGCCATAGATTGGATGTGGGAGGTAAAGGACAAATCAGAGTCGAATATAACCCCAGGGCAGCAGGCGTGCTGTCTGGGAGTTATGGTGGTGCCACACACTGAGATGGTGATGTCAGGATGAGGTCGGTTAGTGGAGGGTGGAAACACCAGTAGGTCAGTTTTGAGCAGTTCAGTTTTAGGTAGAGGACATAGTGTTAGAGACAGTGGACAGACAGTCGGTGATGTTTTGAAGCAAGGGTGCAGAGATGTCACGGGAAGTGGGGTATAACTGTGTGTCATCAGCGTAGAGGTGGTATTGGAGGCCAAATCTCCTGATGGTTTGTCCAATAGGGGCTGTGTAGATGGAGAAAAGGAGGGGGTCAAGGACTGAGCCCTGGGGAACCCCAACAGCCAGGGGAAGAGGAGGAGAGGTAGTGCCAGCAAAGGAGACACTGAATGAGCGGTCAGATAGGTCGGAGGAGAACCAGGAGAGAGCAGTGTCCTTTAGGCCTGTGGAGCGAAGCATACTGAGGAGGAGTTTGTGGTCAACAATGTCAAATGCTGCGGAGAGATTGAGGAGGATCAAGGAGGATCAATAGAAAGTAGTCATCCCTCGATTTGGCTGTCAGGAGGTCGTTTGACACCTTTGTAAGGTCGGTTTCTGTTGAGTGTTCGGGGCAGAAGCCAGAATGTAGGGAGTCGAGAAGAAGGTTTTCTGATAGATAGATAGATAGATAGATAGATAGATAGATAGATAGATAGATAGCTTATAAGAGGGGAGTAAACCAGGCTTTCTAGTAGTTTGGAGAATAAGGGGAGGTTGGAGATGGGTCGGTAGTTGGCAGCACCAGTCGAGTCCAGAGTCAGTTTCTTTAGCAGTGGAGATATGATGGCATGTTTGAAAGAGGAGGGAGAAATGCCAGAGGTCAGAGAGAGGTTGAATATAGTGGTGAGGTGGGAGATAACCACAGGGGGGGGAGGGAGCGGAGGAGGTGTGAGGGGAGAGGGTCACTAGCGCAGGTGGTGGGGCAAGCAGAGGAAAGCAATCTGAGAACTTCTTCCTCTGTCGTTGGTCTGAGTACAGACAGTGAGCAGGGGCTGTTACTGACAGGACTAGGGTTGGGGCCAGTCTGAGATTGCGAAATTATTTCCTGCCGGATGTCGTTGATTTTCTTTTTGAAGTAAGCAGCCAGCTCTTCGGCACTGTCATCCATCACTGGGGACTGCAATTCAGGGCTGAGAAGGGAGTGAAAGGTATCAAAGAGATGTTTAGGGCTGTGAGATAGTGAGGAGACAAGAGAGGTGAAGTAGACTTGTTTGGCATGGTGGAGGGCTAGGTTGTAGGTTCCGAGCATGAATTTGTAATGGAAAACTCCGCAGATGTTTGCGACTTTCTCCACAGTCATTCAGCACATCTAGAGCACCGCCGGATGGAGCACGTTTGAGGTGTGAGCCAGGGTTGCCAAGGTCTGCAGCGGAAGGCTCAGGTAACGGGGAGGGGTCGTTTTATCCAGGGCATGTTTAAGAGTGGTGTTGTAGTGTGCAGCAGCCAGGTTGGGGCAGGGGAGGAGAGAGATAGGGGACAGAGAGGACTGTAGGGACTCAGCAAAGTATTGCGTCTGAACTGCCTGAAGTTTCATGTATGTATGGTAGGTAGGAGGGTCTGGGGAGATGCTAGGAAGCTTGACAAAGAGAGGAAGGAGGCTATGGTCAGAGAGCGGGAGAGGGAAGTAAGAGAAGTGGGAGGCAGAACAGAGATGGAGGAAGACCAGATATTACCATCCTTATGAGTGGGAGAGGTTGCGAATTGTGAGAGACCAAAGGAGGAGGTGAAAGATAGAAGCTGGGAAGCAGATGGGGAGATGGGGTCATTTATGTTAAAGTCACCTAAGATGAGGGTTGGAATTTCACAGGATAGGAAATGAGGGAGCCAGGTGGCAAGGTGGTCCAGAAACAGGCGAGGAGCACCTGGGGGAAGGGGGGCGTTAGATAATTGCCACTTACATGGACAACAGACGGAAAAGTCATAGCATATGTACCTCAAACAATGGAAAAGTGAGTTAGGGTACTGGGAAGATGACCTGGAAGGTAAATTTTGGGGATAGAAAAGCACCTACTCCTCCACCACACCTGTCTTCCGGTCTTGGGGTATGGGAGAACTGCAGGCCATTATAAGCAGGGGAGGCCATGTCAGACTGCTGCATCCACATTTCTGTGAGAGCTAGCAGTTTTAGAGATTTTGCAGTAAAAAAGTCGTGGATGGTGGGGAGTTTATTACATGCTGACTTGCAGTTCCAGAGCGCACATTTAAAGGAGTCAGGGGAGGGTATGCATGAGCTAGTAGTTGGGCTTGAGGGGTGTCTAAATAAGTCAGGTAGGGGGTAACAGGTAAGAGCAGTGGAGGGTGGACCAGGATTGGGAGAGATCGTTCTAGCTGCTATTAGAAGCAAGATAGCAAGGGTGAACAGATGGTTAGGAGATTTTTGAGGGCGACTGTTATGTTTGTTAGTGGCATTAGGGGCTCTGAGGCTCAGTAAGAAAGTTAAGAGTGCATGTGAACTGTGCGTAGGTGAGGATAGGAGAGATTAAAAATTGTTACTACGGGTTGCTCACCAATATTACTAATCCTCCATTTTAGTTAGAAGTAGATAGTGCCTAGGTACTCAAAGGTAAAAGTTCAATTGTTTAACCATTATTATTGTACTTTTCCTCTTTTATTTCTTAATTCTTATAGGGGCTGTTGTGTTGTAAACTATTGATAGCCTATCCTCAGGATAAGTCATCAATGCCATCAATGACCCTGTCAATCACCTATCTACTGGGGCAGTGCATTCCTGTGCTGAACTGAATACTGTAGGAAGCAGACAGCTCCATTGTTACTATAGTGGCCAGGCTCGGTATTGCAGGCTAAGTTCCCATTGAAATGAATGCCTGCAATACCAAGCCTGACCACTGCAGTAAGAATGGAGATGTCTGCTTCCTGCAGTATTCAGTCGAGAGCAGGAGTATACAGACCTGGCAAACAGCTAATTAGCACAGGTCCCAATCAATGGAACCTCGACAATCTATTATTAATGTTTTTTTCTAAGAATAGGCCATCAACAGATTACAACCCCAAAAATATGTATTTTGGTTACTCCATCTTTCGTATAGTATCCTGAATCCTGCATCCCCAACAATTTCATCACCTAGCAGAATTTACAGTACAATGAACTGCTGCAGTTCTGAGGGCCAAAGGAGGACCAATGGGCTACTGGATGGGAGTGGCCAATAAACTGGCCATTCAGCATATAACAGCATGATGTGTCATGTGGCACAGGGCCCATCGGGCCCTTTCCAGTTGCACCAGCTACCTCTGTAGCCTCTATGGTTTTACCCATTTATGTGAGTCCTCTTCACCAATATTACTGTTATTAATATGGGATATCATTGCAGCTGTTGATTCATGCAGCACAGCTAAGGCTAAAGTAGAAAAATATCTGCATTTTTAATGTCTATAGATGTGGGATAAATAAGATTTGACTTTTTTCACAGTGATATAAAAAAGATGTATTTGAGCAATTTGCAATAATAGCTGACTAATATATATACACACATGTTAAATGAAAGTTTATTAAAGAAGAACACGTGTAGAGTATCAAAACATTACCACAGCAGAACTACAAGATAAGAGGAAAGAATACATGACAATGTACAAAATGCCAAAATATTGTGCCAGAGGCTGTGCAATAAACCTGTTTTAATCAAATCTGTTGTTTTCTTTTTTCCGTTTTTTAAACTATAAAACCTCGGGAAAAGGATTCCCTTTTGGGGGCCCAGGATAATCAAGGGTTAAAAAACAAAACACGCAATAGCGCCACACAGCCCTGACGGAGAAGAAAAAGACAAAAGAGACAGGACTGTACAAAGGCGGGGGGGGGGGGGGGGGTCCTACATATCAAAGCAAAGGAGAGTTAAACAAGCATCACTTACGCAAGGTCGCAGAGCAATTTGTCCAAGGACCCCAAACTTCATTAAATTTGTCAGGGCCGCCACAGGCCAGATATGTTAACTTATATACGGATGATACCTTATTGATCACATGGATACAGGCAGCTCTAATTGACCTTTCAGGATGCTTTTAATTGAGAAATATTACTTTTTTTGCATATAAAACCAAAAGTTTGTACAGGGTGCCTGTTGTGGCATTCCCCGGAATATCATCCACAAGCCCCCAAAAAAGGTAAACCTTGAGATGCAGGATTCATGTTCTCCCTAAGCGAGATTCCATAAGTGCAAGAACATTTCACCAGTAGTCCTGCAAGATGTTACAATCTCAAAACATGTGCAGAACTGTGCCTATATTACTTTAGCATCGTGGACAATTTGCAGAGGAGGACAAACCGATAACGTGAGCGAGAGGGGGTGCAGGAAATTTTGTCTATACATTTAACTCGAGGAGGACCAGAGCAGGCCAGGATATCCCCAGCCTCCTCAGAGTCCAGATCTAGGATATCCAGCATCCATTTCTGGAATGCCTTCTCCCTTAAAGGAGAACAGTTACAAGTCAAATGATTGTAGAAACTAGAATGTGACTTTACAAGGCTGCACATTTGGGCCAAACATTCCGAAAGGGTCAAGAATGGAGAGATGGTCAGACCTTCAAGCTGACTCTAGCAGCATGTCATAGCTGGCAATACCTGAAGTAGAAGTTATCTGGTATATTAAAAGTTTCCTGCAGCTGCTAAAACATGCAGAAAGTGCCCTCACTAACTATATCAGAAAGGACGGTTATCCCATAGAGCTGGCAAAAGGCAGATTCGGTGAAGCGCTGCAATGGGACAAGTCAGGTTGCCCCACAGAGGACTATTAACTAACGATATTTAATGGTGACCGCCATTACCTACACTGAGAATAATCTCCCACCATTCAATTAGCCTTCATTATCTTTCCCATCGAATGCGGCAATTTGATTCTGCAAACGGTCCCCATCGTCATATCTAGTACATATGTCCCCTCTGTGCGCAAATTGCTTCCCAGGATATCCACCGTGTCAGTCATAGATCGTCAGACAATTCCCATAATAGCCATTGACAGATTATGCCCACCAATCACAGGGAATATTGTACATGTGTTTCTTAGTGGCATCATTATTGTCCACCAAGAGATGCATCTAGAAGGTTACGACATTATTATTGCAGCGTCTTAGAAGAAACAAAACGCCTTGACAATCCGCTGCTGTACTTTCGCTGCATCTGTTCATTAACCCCTTAAAGTTGCAACCTTTTTTCCCCTGGTTTCACCTCCACGCTTTAACCCCTTCCCACAACTGGATGTACCCTTACGTCATATGGATAGCGCAAGATCATAAGAGATCTTGTGCTATCCGGCAATGGGTGCGGGCAGTCACTGATAGTGACCCCTGCTGTTAACCCCTTTCCCTGCCACGATCTATGTAGATCGCGACATGGGAAGGCTTCATAGAAGGAGCGCGCTCCCTCTGTGACATCAGCGGGCTCTCGCAATGTTATCGCAGAGAGCCCAGATGGTGGCCATGGTTGCAGGATGCCACCTACAGGCGTCCTGTATTACCACTGCCTATGATCGCTGTAATAAGCGATAAGGCATTGCAGGAGAGAAGTCCTGCAATCCCTTATCACAGTGCTCATCGGTGCTATGGTGTGGGTCCCCCCAGAGGGACACAAATTGTGTAAAAAAAAAAAAAACATAAAAATAATGTGCAAAAAAATAAAATTGTAAAAAAAAAACCTATTTTGTGCTTTTATTCATATTAGCATAAAAAAGTTTTTTAAAAAACCAAAATACATATTTGGTATTGACAAGTCCGTAATGACGCGTACAATAAGTTGAACATGCTTTTTATCCTGCACAGCAAAACGCGTAAAAGAAAACGCTAAAAACTGAGGCAAAATGCAAATTTTTAGCATTTTGCCTCTGAAAAAAGGCAATAAAGGCGATCAAAGAGCAGTATGTACCCCAAAATGGTACCAATAAAAACTGCAGCTCGTCTCGCAAAAAATAAGCCCTCACAGAGCTCCGGCCATGGAAAAAGAAAAAAGTTATAGGACTTTAAATGCAGCGATTTAGAAAAAAAAAGATTAAAAAAAATGGTTTTTTATTGCAGAAAAGTGAAAAAACCTAAAAAAAATATAAGAATTTTGGTATCGTTGTAATTATACTGACCCGCAGAAAAAATGTATTGTGTCATAATTAACTCTTTTAAAAAAAAAATCTATGCCAGAATTGATGCGTTTTCTCTCCCTGCTATCATAAAAGAAAATAAAGTTTTACAATATAGTCTATGTACCCAAAAATGGCACCAATAAAAACTACAGCCCGCCACGCAAAAAACAAGCCCTCATACGGCCGCGTTGATGGAAAAATAAAAAAGTTACGGATTTTGAAAAATTGAGATTAAAATCTGCCAAAAATCGTTGCGTCCTTAAGCCCCAAATAGGACGTATCCTTAAGGGGTTAAAAAAAATCATAGCTCTTTAACTGTTAAGTCAGCGCTGTCTGGGGGCTTGTTTTTTGAGGTGTTAAGTGTGTTTGGTCAATGGTAGAATCTAATATACCATATAATGTACTGAAATCTTTAAAACATTTGCCAAGTAAAGTGAAATGGAAAAAAAATGCAGTTTTGCAATCTTTGCGGGGGTCTTGTTTTTACGATGTACACACTGCGACGTGAATAATAGGATAACGTTATTTTGTGGGTCAGTACAATTACAAGGATACCAAATTTATATAGGTTTTTTTGCTGTACTACTTTCAAAAAATAAAATATCTTTTGAAAAAACATATGTATTTTCTGCCGCCATCTTCTGACCACCATAACTTTCCTGTCTTTCCATGAACATACAGATAGTTGTCTTAGGGCTCATTTTCTTCAGGAGACCTACAGTTTCTATTGGTACCACTATGAAGAACATCCAGCTTTTTTTGATAGCTGTTTATTACATTATTTCTTGGAGACAAAGGGATCAAAAAAGTGCAATTCAGACGTGTATTCTTTTCTGATGATATTCACCGTGCAGGAAAAATAGTGCATTCATTTGCTAGATCAGTCGTTAATGGATGTGACAATATCAAATATGCTTTCAAGGGGACTTGAACTTGCAATTGATTGATTGCTTATACAGTACATTACATTGTATTGAATTTTGACAGAAGGGCCTTGGCTGCTTTAGCAACTAAACAGCACCTCGCGATCTTGTCTCCAGTCAGAATTAACAGTGGAATTTAACCAATCTAATTTACATCCTGATTTTCCTAGGGGGCTAACGCTTTTTCTGCCATTATACAACAGCGCTATCTGCTGGCTAAAGCCAGTACTGCATGAGGTGACACGTTGGATAGACTCCGACAGCAGAGAGGCTGGCAATATACAGTAAGAGAACCCCCGGCGGATGTCTTCCAACATCGGAGCTGTACAGCCTTAAATCATAATGTCTTCAGAGGTCAGACAGTGGATTGGAAAGGGTTAGAGGGTTAAAGGGGTTCTGACACTAAAAAAAAAAAATGTACTCACATTGCCTGGCCAGGACCGATCGACAGGCATGTCCCTTCCAGCCGGCATCTTCTTCTGTGGCTTGTAGAAGCAGAGCAGGAGTGGTCAAAATGACCGCTTCCTGTTCTGCTCCGTCCATCAGCCACTTCCGAGGTGAACGGACGGGCCGCCCACAACAAGCACGTCACAAGCAGTGCTTACTGTGGGTGGCCTGTCCGTCCTGACTGAACTCCGAGATTCTGCGCGTGCGCAGTGGAGACGCAGCCCGTCCTGACTCCTGTCAGAGGGCACCTCTCCACTGCGCATGCGCACGATCCCGGAGCGGTGTTGCTCATGGAGGAAGAAGCAGAAGAACAGCGCCTGCCGGGAGATGACCCCCCCCCCCCCCCCCCCCCCCCCCGATGTCGACAACAACAGGAGACAAGGTAAGTATCATGTCACAGGTTCTTTCCTCCGGCGCTGCAGAGAGACATCCGTCCTGAAGTGCGTCAGTCTCCTTCCTGCAGTAACGCGGGCCCCGATGTGCCCGTGTGACTAAGCCCTTAGAGATATTTATGTAGACACATCCCGGCGACCCCAGCAATTGTTTAAAAACATACTGAATCAAATTTTCCAAAAGGTAATTCCAAAGATTTCCTGAAATAACATAAAAATTATTAATTTTTTTTTTAAATAACGCACACAACTTCTATAAGAGAAACGCATTTTTATTTACAACCATAATTTGTATAGAAGTAAAGCATAACGTGAGCGAAGGAACATTGAACATCATTTTTTCCTAAAAGAGGATTTAGTAGCAGTTGGGTATTGTTTACGGTCTCCGGCAACGATCTGTAAGACAAGTTGCTTCTCAGTTTCATCTTTTGTGAGAATGCTATTGCAATCCCGAATGGGTTTAACTCCTCTTTCTGCAATGGTAGAAAAATAGCGTGAAGATTTCAAGCAGCACAAACAAAGACCCAATCACACGAGGGAGCCGTAGGAGTGCACACTCCTAGAGGGATTAGGACTTCCCCAATCCCGCGAGGACACAACAAATAAGAATGAAGAGAGCAGCGCTCAGGAGTCTTCCAAAAGTCTTCTTTACATCAAGGATGCAACTTTTATTGAATCCACTGACAGGACATATGACGTTTCGACTATGTCTGTGGTCTTTGTCAAGCTTATAATCACAATGAAGAAGCCAAACATATATATGAAAACAGATATCCAATCAAATAGCATAATACAGCTACACCCCAAGTAAAATGTGATGATTGGTCATTCATAGGAGACATCTGGTGTGGAACATTCCAAATAATTACCAAAACAGTGTTAATCTGTACATCCATGCATCCTACCGGCGTCCTGTGATGTCAACTGCGCCAGTGCAATCCGTCCAACCTCACACGAGAACTAGGTAGTAGCATGAGCGTGCTTGTTAAACTATATCTGCTGTTTTTTCCGTACCTTTTCCAGATGGGCATCCACAATGAGTTGAGCTTCTTTGAGGCGCCGCTGGTGGTCTTGGACCCATTCAGTTGTGAGCAAAGGACTGATTTATTCAGGGATTTGTATTTCCAATTCCAGATCTGCAGGCAATTTTCCTTGTCTGCCAAACAGGAAATAATATGGGGTGTATCTAGTGGAACAATGAGTGGTATTATTATAGATATGGAGGAGTTCCGGAAGAATGTCAGGCCACCGATCTTGTTGCTTCTGAGGAATTGGTCCAGGCTTGAGGGTCTCCCTGCAATCTAGAAATGACCATCCCAACCCTCTGAGACTCCTCTCCCGAGGATATACGGCACAGTTTAAAATATAATTTATAGGACTTACTAAATGACACTAACTCGATTTTAGGTTCTTTTACTAACCCTGTGATTTTTTCTGTGAGTTATATATATGATGTATTCAGACTCAACTCGCCTTTGTACTGGACAAGCCCTTCATTCTGTAGGACGTTGCTTTTTTAAAATCATAGTTAGCAATGAGCAGACTGGCCCAACTGGCCAGGAAGTCGGAAGCAAATTGGGAAAGCCAATCCAGCGCCCTGCATTCCCAGCTAGGGGGGGACAAAGCGCAAGAAGATGCACTGAATACTCACTGTATTTGTCCTCACTGTCCAATCCTAACCCAGGGATTTGTATAATGCATTAATGGGCAGTTCTGCAAAGTGAGCCAGGAACTGAAAATTTTTTAAAGAAGTGTAGAACTATAGAAAAGTGTCACATCGATGAGGGCAGTCAGCAGTTGAAATGTGCGCCATTATATCATCCACCGAACAGGAATTCAACGAGTTTAAAAATGCCTGGAGGTTCAAGGTTTCAGAATGCTTCTCAATTTTAATTTCAGAACTGCTTTGCCTTTATTGTATGCCAATTTATTTTGTCTTTTTAAAATTTTTTTTAAGGACTGCATTTTTTGTCTAAAAACAGTGCGGACTTTGTGGTTCTGACTCTAAGCCTTCGGTGATGTGAACCCTTTGATTTCTGGAGAGCAGTGTTGGTGTGTGTATGTACCCTGTTTCCCTGAAAATAAGACATACCCAGAAAATAAGACATAGCATGATTTTCTAGAATTTTTGAGGATACAAAATGATTTTTCAGGCTTTTTGAGGATGCTTGAAACATAAGCCCTACTCCAAAATTAAGCCCTGCTAACAGTTGATTAAAAAAGTCAATTTAAATAGTGTCCAGGCAGCTATACATGTAAAAAAGTTAAACCTTTTTGAACAAAAATTAATATAAGACACTGTGTTATTTTCAGGGAAATACGGTAGGTCTAGAGTTGAGTGAACATACTCTGCTGAGCTTGATGCTTGTTCGAGTATTAGCGTACTCGATGGTGCTCATTACTCAAACGAGCATCAAATCGTGTTCGACATTGCACCAGTTTTTGGCTCCTCCCCGCTGTGACGTGCCTGTTTTGGCCCCTCTTTGCCGCGACGCAGCGCGCGTCATTGGCAGATTTTTTGTTGGGCAGGAAGGGAAGAGAGAGAGAGAGAGAGAGAGAGAACCAAGAAAAAAAAAAAGCTCGGCACCCGGTGTCCCACATACAAAAATGCTTGAGTCTCTCATTGTAGTCAATGGGGTTAGTTACTCGAGTAGAGCTCTCGAATTTTACGAAAAGTTCGACTCAAATAACGCGGACCCGAGCATTTGGGTGCTCACTCATCTCTATGTGGGTCCCTTAGCCTTCTCCGGGGGTGGTGGTAGCAAGAATTTGGGGTATATGTACTGTGTTAGGGTGTGACCTATGTTCAGTTGCCAGCCTGAGTGAAAGATGTGCGCAAAATTGAGTAAGCAAGATCAATCGACCCTTGTTGAATGCAACCGAGTCACGTGCTATGAAAATGTGTACATGACAAATATACGGTGCACTAAAAATACCAATGAAGAAAATACAACTTGTCTCACAAAAAAAGCCCTAATATAGCTATTGTCGATGGAGAAAAAAAAAGTGTGATTTTTTTTGGAAAGTGGGGAGGAGAAAACTACAATGAAAAAAAATATGGCAGGTTATAGGATAGGAGATAACTTGCTGATCAGTGGGGATCTAACCCTGAGACCCTCGTGGAGCTGCAGAACAGGACTACTGTGTCCCCCTCTGCCTGTCACTGCGGGTGTCTCTTCTCCCCCTGTAATGATGTCATAATGAAGGAAGCAATTGCTGAGCATGCGTTGTCAGCCCTTCATTCACTTCAATGCTGCTGACAGTAATACCCAAGCGAGTACTGCTTGGGTATCTCCGAAGTCCCATTTAAAGTGAATGAAGAGTTGCTGCACTTGCCCTACCAGTGCTCCATTTAGTCTTTTTCTCACTGCAGGGAGTGCAGAAACCCTGCAGTGAGGAGGACCGGGGAGACAGAATCTCCAATATTGGGATCGGCAGGGGTCTCAGCTGTGAAACCTCCACCAATCAGCAAGTTATTCTGTGGATAGGGGATAACTTAAAATCGTGGTACAACCCCTTTAAGAGGTTTAGGAGTTAAACTCTATTTGCATTCAGTAACTATTACTCACGTCAATTCCAGCAAACCAGCTATCGGTCGGTTTTGCAGTGAAGCATGCAGAACCCTGGTAATGTGCACATCTGGGAAATCTATTTCATGAACTGCTGGTGGAGACGTACAGTATCTCATATCCTTGCATGTGATCTGCTCTGATTAATTTCTGTACTCAGGGAATTGCCTTTATATATCACACATCAGTGGAATTAGTGCATGCGGCCCAGTCGGTGTATCCATCAACCACAGATTACATCAGGAATTTACAGCGGGAGCAGACCTGGTGATACGTTACACTGATGGCGATGGCGGAATTAATTGCCAGAATCAGGTGGATGGGAATGATGATCTGTGTAGAGAGGAAGGAGATGAAGTGCTCTATTACTGCTACGTGATATCAGACTCATAGAATAGAGAGGTGATAACAGGCAACCAAGTGAGGATGAACGACCAATACAACTATTGCAAAAGTTGTGACTCTTGAGTGCATGCTCATTACATTAGGGTGATTATAGCCTGTACCAGGATGGTGAGTGTGATTGAAAATGCATCTACTTAAAGGTAGAGTAATCTATATACAGTAAAACCTCTACTAGCATTGACATCTACTAAGGCCGTTTTTTTTAGCCCAAATCTTGTCTCTAGTAACATTGGCTGCCTCTAATAACACCGGCGTGGGCCAGCACATGTGACCTTGCTGCTGAATCCATGTGATCTACTGCTTGGTGTCTCCTCTGTCTCCTGCTGATAATGCAACCCACCCTTCCCCTCCATCGGCGACGATAGTACACTAGTACAGTACAATTACAATCCAATGTAACAGCACAGAGAACACAGTGATAACACTGAGGACAGATAATGATGTCATCTGCTGTTCTATGTAACAGCACAGAGAGTACAATGATAGCGCTGAGGACAGATGATGATGTCACCTGCAGTCCTATTGTAGTGGCCCGAAGTACATATATCTGGCCCCTACATGTTCAGTGTTCAGACACCTGTCTGCAAGTGAGTGTCAGTGGAGTGTTGTGTCCTCCTTCTGTGCGCGTGTCCAGGAGCAGAGTCCTTCAGATGGCTTAGACTATAGGCCCGGTGTCATTATGTGTTCTCCTCCCTGACATCTTTAACCTGTTCCTCCTGCACTGGTGTGTGAAGTTATAACCTAATAAAGTAAAGTTCCAGTTTCTGACCATTCCCAGTGACTGAAGTTGTCAACTATCTGTGTTTGGACTTTCTCACTTTTCCCGACAGACATCCTGCGGAGTAAGGAACAGTGGCATCACCCGTTACATCTTTATTCAAGCCCGCTAAAGCATTTATTCAGGTAGCCGCTGTCAGAGCATTGCCTAAAAGAGGCCTAGCGGTGCCTTGGCTGAGGTTGCATGCGCCCTCTGGGGAGGAGTTTGGTAGAGCCACCATGACAAGTGACAACTCTAATCCCGCCATCTCCTCAGCATGTGCCTCGGGTCTCGGTCACTGCACTATGTAACAGCACACAGAAAACAGTGATAACGCTGAGGACAGATGAAGTACTGTAGTACATCAGATGTCATCTGCAGTCCGATGTAACAGCACGGAGAACACAGTGATAACACTGAGGACAGAGAATGATGTCACCTGCAATCCTATGTAACAGCACAGGGAACACAGTGATAATGCTGAGGACAGATGACGTAGTAGATGTGACCTGCAGTCCTATGTAACACCACAGATAACAGACAGTGACATTCTCAATAATTTGTTAAATGTTTATTATTCTTTACAGTAGTCTTTTATATTCATTTATTATTGTTATTGTTTTTGGTATTAACCCCTTAATGACGCGGCCCCTTTTTCTTTTCCATTTTCGTATTTTCCTCCCCCCTTTTAAAAAATCGTAACTCCTTTATTTATCCATCGACATCGCTGTATGAGGGCTTGTTTTTTGCAGGACGAGTTGTATTTTTCAAATGTTTGACAACAGATCAGAAAAGCATGCGAGTGAAAACTTCCCGGTCCATTTGTCAGCGTTTCCGGACTGATAAGAACTTCCTGAATTGACTGGTCACTATGGATGAGACCTGGGTTTATTTGTATGACCCTGAAACCAAGGAGCAGTCAAAAGAGTGGAGGCCCAGTGGTTCTCCTCGCCCAAAGAAGTTCAGGGTGCAAAAATCAGCCACTAAGGTGATGGCGTCTGTGTTCTGGGGTAAGGAGGGTGTGCTGCTAGTGGACTACCTTCAAAATGGTTCACCATCAATGCAAGGGATTACATTGAACTTTTGGACCAATTGAAGGCAGCTCTGATGGCCAAAAGGCGAGGCAAGCTGTCCAAAGAAATCTTGTTCCTGCAAGATAATGCCTCTGCTCACATTGCACAAGCGACCACTGCAAAACTGGTGGAGCTAGGCTTCCATCTGGTTGACCACCCACCTTATTCACCAGATCTAGCTCCCTCCGACTATCATCTGTTTCCAAACCTGAAGAAACACCCCAAGGGGACCAAATTTCACACCACTTCTGATGCCATGGCTGCTACTGATGACTGGTTTGAGGCACAACGGAAATCCTTCTTTTTGCAAGGCTTACAGAACTTGGAATACCGATGTAAGAAGTGTGTTGGCATCAGTGGAGAGTATGTGGAATAAATGTAAAGTTTCATCTTCCTAGCTCGTTTCTTTCTGGGTAAAGCCAAAGACCTATCAGCAGCCCCTTGTATGAGGTATAGATGTAATACAAGCACACAATGAACCAGATCGAATACCAGTGCAGAAATAACAATTAGTAAGGAGATAGACGTTACAACACCCCAAATATCCTTAACCCTTTCCAATCCACTGTCTGACCTCTGAAGACATTATGATTTAAGGCTGTACAGCTCTGATGTTGGAAGACGTCCATCTGTGTTTTCTTGCTATATATTGCCAGCCTCTCTGCTGTCGGAGCCTATCCAACGTGTCACCTCCTGCAGTACTGGCTTTAGCCAGCATATAGCCCCATTATATAACAGCAGAAAAAGAGTAAGCCCCCTGGGAAAACCAGGATACAAATTGGATTGGAAAGGGTTAACACAAACAGACTTATCTGACAGTGGAACAAGACTGGAGCTGCTGACTTTACAAGAAACACCTAGAAGTATAACCGGCATCCTCAATGGGGAAGAGATGGAATAAAAGTGTACAGACAAGCAATGATTGGTCAGCTGGGACACACGCCTCCATCCATCCACGCACCCGCAGAGAGGTGCTCATGCCAGCATCCAATGCAGGAATGACACTGAGCATGTGTGAGCTGTGACATGCAAAGGATCGGGATAGGCTTTTCTTATATTTTTATACAGCGCTGAGCAGATTTCATTTTTTTTTCTCCCTAGACAACCCTTTAAGAGCCTTTTATGTGGCTCAATGATCAGGCAAGAATGTTCACTTGCGTGATCATCAGCCCGTGTGGAGCTGCATCATGCATTCTGAATCGATCTGTACGATGGTAAATGGGTGCCAATCACATTGATCAGCACTTTTTATCTGGTTGAGATCAGGTAGATTAGAGGTGTAACTGGGAAAAGGATGGAACTCAGTAATATACTCACCCCCTCCCACCCGCACACATACACCCCTGGTCCCTGGATATATTTTGTCCCAGGACTGGTGGGTCACTTTAACAAAAAGTTGAAATACAAATAAGAATTCAACAGCCTTATCTGTCAGCAGATAATTAGTCCTGGGCCGTCTGACCGCACAAAGCTGCTTTCCCAGAAATCTATCCACTGGAGCTCAGTCTCATTCCTATCTTGGCTCTCAGTATACAACTATGGCGTCTCCTCTTTACAGTCTGTGTCAGGATATGTCTCGAATTAGAGACCAAGCCTTGCTCCTGCCAACCCAATTTCCTAAAATTATGTTCCAGCTGAGATGTAGTAGCAGCTTATAATGGTAAATCAGGTCGTATTACGTAACTGCTGGCTTCAGTTCTGGAACTTTATCATTGAATTTAACAGTCAGTGAAGTGAATTATAATAAGATCATTATCACATGGGCGCTGCTAACACTTGTAATTTAGCTCTAAATTGCTGGGCTGCACCTGTTTCCTTAGGGTGCTCGTGTACTAACGGCCAAAGGCAACAGAACTAACCTGACTATTCCAGCCTGTTTTTTTTTGTTATTTTTTTTCCCCTTATAGACCTTTAATCACAAACTGCAATTATACCAAAATGCAAAAACAAGAATGAAAAATCTGAATACATATATATATATATATATATATATATATATATATATATATACATATATATATACCCACACTCATTGTCAAAAAAAACAAGCAGCTGGGAATATGTGAATGTAACATTGATATAAGTAAGGGATTACAATATCAGAGCTAAAGAATAATTTATTGCAGAAAACTGTCCCTTTGAAGGGAGGATCTAATACCCCGTTGTACCGCCTCTAGCTTGGATACAAGATGTGATACGGAGGCATGCAGGCTCTAGTACCCTGTTGTACCGCCTCTAGCTTGGATACAAGATGTGATACGGAGGCATGGAGGCTCTAGTACCCTGTTGTACCATCTCTAGCTTTGATACAAGATGTGATACGGAGGCATGCAGGCTCTAGTATCCTGTTGTACCGCCTCTAGCTTGGATACAAGATGTGATACGGACAGGCATGGAGGCTCTAATACCCAGTTGTACAGTCTTTAGGCTCGATACAAGACGTGATACGGGTGGGCATAGAGGATCTAGTACCCTGTTGTATCGCTTCTAGTTTGGATACGAAGCTGTAGAGAAGAAGTGCACCGAAGCAGACAGCGCCTGATAGGTGAAGCGTTTTTTTTTTAAATTATTTTTAAAGGCAGATGGGGCGTAATTTCGGGGTAGGGCTTATATTTCAAGCCACCCCCTGAAAATCCCAGCAAAAGAGCGCTACAAAGTCGTGCAACTTTGTAGCAACACAGAATCGCGATATTGCTGGGAGAAAACACAGCAATATCACACAGATTACAGCTGCGATATCGCTGTGATTTTCTTACAGCAATATTGCTGTCGCCCGAATGAAAGAAGCCTAATGTAATATATACTAACTGGCAGCTTAAGTAGTCTCGGATATCCCTTTAAAGTGGTTGTCTCCCAGTGACTGATGAAATTACTTATTTTAGGGGGGTAGGGACCTTAATTACTTCATTCACCCATGCGTGTGAAGCTTTGCAAAATGTTGCACAGGCTAGGACAGTCAGAGGCAGGCAAAAAGGAAAAGTGGACACAGGTTAAGCCATGACTGCAGCGTAACATGTGCTCGCAAGCCAGAATGGTGTCCCAAAATATTTGCTGGAGGACCAGCCTGGAGGGCACATTCTCTCCTGCCCAGTCCATCCCTGGCTGTACATGTACAGCCCATGACAAGTGTCTGCATATGGGGTGGACGACATCCTTCTTTTACAGCCGACACCTGCCTGCAACATCCAAGATTAAAGATAACACCTATCACAACCATTAATCCTTAAAGGTGACCCTTTCACATCCCACAGCACCATAAACTAAGTTATGGGGCTGTTAAGGGACATGATGCGGAGCTGGGTGCTGTATTTTTTTATACCCACGCATTCCCATGGTGTTTCCTCTCTTAAGTTGGTGCCGTGACTATAGAAGGCTGAGTGCATAGGAACCTGAAAAGAATTATATTTGCGTGTCATGTGCCAACTTAACCAGGTGACAGAGCCGGATCACGGGAGTGGGTGAGTATAAAAAATGCAGCACCCGGCTCCCTGTCACATTTCCTACTTCTGACAGTGGCATTTAAATTTCCTGATTGACGTTTTGGTATCCGGAACCCCCCCCCCCCAAACAAAATTGCAGGGAACCATGTAGATGTCATGGTAGCCAGTAGCCTTCAGAAGGCTGCCATGAACCTATTAAGATGTGAGAGATTATCAGCCAAGATACAACATTATGCAATACCTTAGTATTGCATTATAGTATATGAGCGATCAAATGATCGCAAGTCTCCCGTGGGGACTAAAGAAAAATGTAAAAACAAAATGAAAATAATTTTTTTTTAATAATTATAAAAAATAGAAGATACAAGTTTAAAGAAAAAAAACCTTTGCAGTTTGTCACATTAAAAAATTTGAGTGTCTTTATGCTGCAGCAGAGTGTCTTTTGATTCCCACTACAAGGCCAAAATGACAAATCTCATTTTGACAGTGGAGAGGGACTTCAAAATGCGGCACTATCGGGACAGATTGTTAAGCAGGCTGAGCAGAGCATTTCCCAATGGCTGCAGGGATGCATTTGCAATGGATTACAGCTCTGCAGCTCATGGTAAAAGAACAGGAAGCTGCTGTAGCAGCACTATTACCAGTGGCAGTAGACGTCTAACAGGGGTGTGCCACAGTTTTTTCTGTCCATAGTAGCAAAAGCACATGGTAGGACTCACAGTCAAAGGCAGCACTTATCCATGATGGTCCAAGAGTATGTCAGCTCCCGTGTGGACATGGCATTGGCTCCTTTGACTTCTGGTTGTCTAAGCTGTAAGAGTAGCCAGAGCTTGCACAACATGCTTTAGAGGTGCTCGCCTTCCCTGCTGCCAGTGTGCTATCAGAAAGGGTGTTCAGCACAGCTGGGGGTGTGATAACTCACAGACGCATTCGCCTGTCCACATACAATGTGGATCACCTGACATTTATAAAAATGAACCAGGTATGGATGTCATCTGACTTCTGCACCCCCATAGCAGATTCCACTGATTAGTTACCTCGCTGGCAATTTTTACTCCCATAAGACTGAGCATAGATTTATATCACAGACCACACTGTATGCTCAGAGTGCTGTTGTTGCCGCTGCTGCTCTCCTTCTTCTGCTTCCGCCATATTTCCTCCTCCTACTTTCCCCCAAAGGAAAATTTTGTCAATAAAGAAATATGGAGCTACAGCTCTCATATTTCCACAAGGAGCACACTTTGCCCTCAAGGTACTCTTGCTGTTGGTGTAACTGCTGCTGCCCTCCTTCTCCTGCTTACACCATGTTTCTTTCTCCAGCCGAAGCAAAACTTTTTTAAAGCACAAGAAACAGTTGAAGCTCTAAAGCTGTTCCTTGGAGCAGGCCTGTGCTTGAGTATTGTCTTCACCAGGCTGAATTTGTCCTTGTAAAATTTATGCCATTGCTTTTAAAAACAAGCAGCGGACCTGCTGTCTTTCTTGGCGCAATTGTTGATCTAAGGGACTGTATGTGGGCCTTCTTTTGTTTTCAGTGACACCCCTGTGCTACAATTGATTCTTACACCACTGTATACTATTTGACCAATTCTTGGGAGGAGCACAGTGTTCCCCAAATGTATGGCTATATTCCCATGCATTTTGGGGGGTTGCATTGGGGACCTTCTGGAGGGGAAAATTAATGAACCCAATTTTTATCCCTATTGACTTTAAAGGGAGTCGGAATCGGCCTTCTCGATTCATGATGACTTTTGTGAAATCAACCCGATATCGCCATGAACAGACTATTCCACTAATCGCTCATCACTAGTACTGACCAACAGAATAAAGGTGTCATTTTTTTCTGCACCGTGAACACCATAAAAACAACCTCCCCAAACACAAAAAGGAGTCAATTGCTTCCTTTTTTAGTTTTGCCCCACTTAGAACATTTTAAAGTTGTCCAATACATTATTTGGCACTTTAAATGTACACTATGTTTGTGACCCCCTGTATAACTTATTAGGACGTTGTTATTTGTCTTCTAAGTGTTTCAACTCGGAATGTGACGTTTGAAAAGTATGGATTTAAAAAACTGAAGCTTGTGGAATGAAGGAACCGCTGAAGAGCGGGACGCAAGTTGTGTCTGCAACTTCACAAGCTTTTCTGTATAATTATGTATGCCGCTGCAGTAAAGAAGTAAATATGCCTGACAGACATGTGGGAGTCTCTGTGCGCAAACCTCAGAAGTTACTGTAAATTAACTCCCTGACAGATAATGATCATGTAGAGAGGAAGCAGATCAGAAAATTATAATTAACATTCATGAATTAAAAAGTTGCATAAAGTTGGTGGAATAAGTACCAGAAACTCTAAGTTTAAAGGCCACGAACCCTTTGCCAACGGAGCTTTTGCTCTTCTTTTCTCTTTTATCCACTTTTACTCAAAAATGTTCTTGTAATTGCAATTTGCAGATGAACACACCCCAATTTAAATGACTATTTAGCCTAATGAGGTCCAGGTGTGTTCTTTTTTTACACAGAATTGTGCCGTGTTTCACTCATCCCCTTGCGTATCGCATGCATTCCCCCCCCCCCCATAGACTGGTATAGGAACCTTTGGTGTGTAAATGCACAGAAAAATAGAACAGGTTCTATTTTTCTGCATCCGCAAGCAATGCCCGAACAAAATCAGGAAATTTGTATGAACTCGTTTACATCGAGTTCTACTCTATGCGTATTCCATGCGTAAACCTTACGCGCCGCTGGCCTAATGTTGCAGATTTGTTTGCTGCGGGCTCATTTTCTGTTTGGAAAATCCGCTGTGGAAATTCTGCCCCAAATCTGCAGCAGCTGTTGTGGATTTAATGCAGATTTCGGCCTCTTCTTTGAAGCCTATTGGCCAAAACTGCAGGATCTAGGGCTATAATTCGCATGTTGCGTATTAAAAATCTGCATAGCATGTCAATTTTCGCATGGATTATGTGCGAAGGTTTTCTGCAGTGTCTGGACAAGATTCTAAAAATCTCATCCACTTTGCTGCAACTGTAAAATGCAGTGGATTTTCTGTGCAGAGAGTCCACACACAAATTCCGTGGCAAATCCACCCGGTGCGAAATATTCAGAACCAAACTCTGCACTGCAAATATGCAGATTGGGAAGCAGAATTGAAAATAGTAGAATTCTGCCTACAATTCAGCATCAAAATCCACATTTACCGTGTTTCCCCGAAAATAAGGCAGGGTCTTATATTAATTTTTTGCTCCAAAATATTTCTTTTTTAAATGTATAGCTGGCTGGACACTATTTAAAAATCATGCTAGGGTTTATTTTCAGGGTAGGTCTTATTTTCAGGGAAACAGGGTAGCATGCAGATTTGGGCGTGGAATTCCAGAATGGCATATTCCACAACATTTTTACAGAAATGCAGCCCGTGTGGAAGCGCCCCAATTCTGTTTGTTACAGGCGTTATCATAGTCCTGGAAATATGGTGTGGATGGTAAAATTTCCATTCCAAGCCGTTGTGTGGTAGCAAGTATGAGATGTTTGTGGAAGAGATTGAATGCAACCAAAGGTAGTCAGCTTTGAGAGAGCCCTGAACCCCTTGATTGTGCAAACCGAGGGCGCTCCAGTCAGTGACCAGCTGTACTGCTTAGAACCCGGAAGCAATGCCGCCATAGAGAGTGTGTGTGCATTTCCCCATGTGCTGATGAGTGTCACTCCAGAGCCACACCAGGCCTGCCATGTGCCTAAAGAGACTGTAATTTGATCCCACAAGAACCAAACTGGCGAGCTCATCCTCCGCACTGTACACCTATGGTCTGTAGCTTATATGTATGAATATAGAAGGTAATGAAGGTAATTCGCCTCTGGATTCCACAAATACCACCCATAACATGCTATTGAGAAATGTTTTTTCCTGCACAATTGTGATTTTCTACTTGCGGAGAAAAAATTAGTGCAAGTTCTATTTTTAAGCGGATTCGGCTTGAAGTCAATGGAAGCTGTGCAAGCCCCGGCCCTTCTCCAATTGACATTGCGGAAAGGTCACATGTACCACGTCATCGCTAGGTGATGATGCGGTAAAAGCAGGGATTTAAGGAAACAAATCTGTACTGCACATGTCTGACGGTCAGTCATGCAGTGCAGAAAAGAAGAAGAAGAAATGACAAGTCCATGTGGATGCCAGCTGGGCACAGGGTTTGATTCTGCTGAGGGCTCTTGCATGCGGAATCTGACCCTATTGTGTGCAATCGTCCTTATGCAAGCAGAGGGTCTATGGAAAACAAAAAAATTGGCAAGTGGTCTACGGGGCAAAAAAGTTTGGGAACCCCTGGTATAGATGTAGAGATAGAAAAGTTTGAACCATGTTGGGGCGTTACAGGTAGATCTGTAATACGCATCAGGGGCTGACCTTTAGGTGAGGAAAAGCAGGTATTTTACTTGCCCCCTGGGGTAAGAAGGACCTCATGTTTTTGAGACGATAAAAAGAAGGGAATTGATAGAGAAATATAGTCCCTTTAAGAAGGCCTGATGTCTTTAAGATGTCAGAAAAATGTTATACTGACCTCTTTGAACAGCCTTGAATTAATTATAACATAGAACATGAATTCAGAATTCTGAGAAATCCTTGGACCGATGTTATCGTCTCAAAATCACAGGAATTCAAATGGAGTTTGATGTCTACTGAGCAATATTGTGTAATACTGATGGTCAACACATCAGATGGAGATTTGCTTGCCAAATCTAAACTAGTATAGCATGTGAACTATGGGGAGATGATTTTTATGCCAATATACACTACCGTTCAAAAGTTTGGGGTCACATTGAAATGTCCTTATTTTTGAAGGAAAAGCACTGTACTTTTCAATGAAGATAACTTTAAACTAGTCCTAACTTTAAACAAATGCACTCTATACATTGCTAATGTGGTAAATGACTATTCTAGCTGCAAATGCCTGTTTTTTTGTGCAATATCTACAAAGGTGTATAGAGGCCCATTTCCAGCAACTATCACTCCAGTGTTCTAAATGGTACAATGTGTTTGCTCATTGGCTCAGAAGGCTAATTGATGATTAGAAAACCCTTGTGCAATCATGTTCACACATCTGAAAACAGTCTAGCTCGTTACAGAAGCTACAAAACTGACCTTCCTGTGAGCAGATTGAGTTTCTGGAGCATCACATTTGTGGGGTCAATTAAACGCTCAAAATGGCCAGAAAAAGAGAACTTTCATCTGAAACTCGACAGTCTATTCTTGTTCTTAGAAATGAAGGCTATTCCATGCGAGAAATTGCTAAGAAATTGAAGATTTCCTACAACGGTGTGTACTACTCCCTTCAGAGGACAGCACAAACAGGCTCTAACCAGAGTAGAAAAAGAAGTGGGAGGCCGCGTTGCACAACTAAGCAAGAAGATAAGCACATTAGAGTCTCTAGTTTGAGAAACAGACGCCTCACAGGTACCCAACTGGCATCTTCATTAAATAGTACCCGCAAAACACCAGTGTCAACATCTACAGTGAAGAGGCGGCTGCGGTATTTTGGGCTTCAGGGCAGAGTTGCAAAGAAAAAGCCATATCTGAGACTGGCCAATAAAAGAAAAAGATTAAGATGGGCAAAAGAACACAGACATTGGACAGAGGAAGACTGGAAAAAAGTGTTGTGGACGGATGAATCCAAGTTTGAGGTGTTTGGATCACAAAGAAGAATGTTTGTGAGACGCAGAACAAATGAAAAGATGCTGGAAGAATGCCTGACGCCATCTGTTAAGCATGGTGGAGGTAATGTGATGGTCTGGGGCTGCTTTGGTGCTGGTAAGGTGGGAGATTTGTACAGGGTAAAAGGGATTCTGAATAAGGAAGGCTATCACTCCATTTTGCAACGCCATGCCATACCCAGTGGACAGCGCTTGATTGGAACCAATTTCATCCTACAACAGGACAATGACCCTAAACACACCTCCAAATTGTGCAAGAACTATTTACAGCAGAAGCAGGCAGCTGGTATTCTATCGGTAATGGAGTGGCCAGCGCAGTCACCAGATCTGAACCCCATTGAGCTGTTGTGGGAGCAGCTTGACCGTATGGTACGCCAGAAGTGCCCATCCAACCAATCCAACTTGTGGGAGATGCTTCTAGAAGCGTGGGGTGCAATTTCTCAAGCTTACCTCAACAAATTAACAGCCAGAATGTCAAAGGTGTGCAATGCTGTAATTGCTGCAAAAGGAGGATTCTTTGACGAAAGCAAAGTTTGATGTAAAAACAATGTTATTTCAAATACAAATCATTATTTCTAACCTTGTCAATGTCTTGACTCTATTTCCTATTCATTTCACAACGCATAGTGGTGAATAAGTGTGACTTTTCATGGAAAACCCAAAATTGTTTGGGTGACCCCAAACTTTTGAACGGTAGTGTATATCCCCTTATGTTATCTGATTATGTAATGTACCTCTTCCTTTCTTTATCTATAAAGCCTATGAGGGGAGGATTGCCTTAAGAGCCATCCCCTATTGAAATCAGAATGTTGTGCGAGTCTGGTTTTCTTTTAAGGTGTGGTCGTGTATGACCCTTTCTTTTAATTCTACCTGGTCTGGTGAATTTCTTTAATAGTGTACACTGGGCAGCATTGTCAATCATGGAGCACATTCTAAATGGGGAGGGGAGAGATAAAAATCAAGTACCATATATACTCGAGTATAAGCCTAGTTTTTCAGCACGTTTTTTTATGCTGAAAAAGCCCCCCTCGGCTTATACTCGAGTGAGGTAAAAAAAAAAAACACCCTCCCAGCCTGCGTCTGTGTCCCCGGCGCGATTGTCTCCCTGCCGATGCAGCAAGCTGCTTGAGAATTCTCCTCGCTGTCATCTCCCTGCTCAACTTTGAATTCTCCCGCCATCAGCGCTGTTGGGGTAAGCGCTGTGATTGGATCGAGCACCAGTCAATCACAGTCAGCGCTTGATCATTCACAGCCAGTCAATGGATGACATCACTGAATGACTGTGATTGGTTTATCGAGCGCTGGTTGTGGTTAGCTGGCGCTCGATCCAATCACAGAGCTTACTTACACAGTGCTGATGGCGGGGGTATTCAAAGCCGAGCAGGGAGATGACAGTGGGGAGAAGTCTCAAGCAGCTTACCGCACTGCGTTTTTTCTTTACCTAGTATGTACTCGAGTATAGCTTGGCTTATACTCGAGTCAATAAGTTTCACCAGTTTTTTGTGGTAAAACTTATTGGCTCGGCTTATACTCGGGTCGGCTAATACTCGAGTATATACGGTAGTTTATATAAGTAAAAAATAAAAGTAAATAGAAGAGGCTGCCTTGTAAAGTCCCCTGACTATAAAATCACCCAATTTTAAGTCACACAAATTTGAAGCAATCGCTCTATACATCAAGCACAAGGTGCCATGCTCCAATAGTCAGGGTGCGTTCACATGAGCGCATAAACGGCGCGTTTTTGCGCCCAATCGTATAAACGTGACCATCTGAGGCATTGGTTTCCAATGTATTCGTTCGCACGGGCGATTTTACTGGCGCGTAAAAACGGCAACCCGAAAAAAAAAATGGAACATATGCGACCGAAATACGCGCCAACGCATATTCGATGGCCGAAAAGATAGTTTGCAAAGTAGGAACAAACGATAATACGCTTTCTAGCTCTGGTCATGATCGCCGAAAAACGTTCTTTCCGGCGATTTACGTGCGAACGTAAATACGCCTACGCTCGTGTGACCACGCCCTCACTCCGTTGTTTGGTCCAAATGCTTATCAGCAGTAGTAACTCCTGCAATGAATCGTCTGTTCGGAAAGGACCCAGCAAGTAGGTGCAATTTATCAGACCTTAATTAGGCAACGCCTTCCTTAATCACCTGTGCAGGGCATTGGAGATTGCACACACTAGCAAACTATATGTGTTCTTTAACCCTTTGCAATCCAATTTTGGATTCAACGTTTCTTTTCGCCATTATACAATGGTGCCGTCTGCTGGCTAGAGCCAGTTCTGCGGTGTCGGACATGCTGGAGAGTCTCCCGACAACAGACCGGCCAGTAATCTACAGTAAGAATACCCTGCCGGACGACTTTCGGAGCTGTACAGCCTTCAATCAGAATGTCTTTAGACATCAGACAGTGGATGGGAAAGGGTTAAATGTAAAAATATAAGTGGTTTTAAATCTCACAATATAATCCTCCAATGCACCACTTAGCACAATATATTACCCTCTTGGTAAGACAAATATAGCTACAATGTATAAGCTATACGACTACTGTGACTTGATATAAAACACAAATAAATAAATACAAATAAGCAGAAATTCCACTTGATTTTAAGTCACACACACTTAAAACAACCACACTTTACAGCAAGCACACATCTCCACACTCCCGCAGTCATTCTGTTTGGTTCATATAGCTATCAACAGCAGAAACTCCTGCAATTCTCTGTTTGAAAAAAAAAGGATTTCCAAGCCTAAAGTCCTGCTGGGCTGGCAGAACATAGTGAGTGCACGGACAACAAATTGGTATTGCAACGTTGGAATTTCTAATGAGATCTGGCAGTTATAACGATGCTCAATCAATATTTAAACATGTTGTCTGGTAGTAAAAAAAGGAAGGAATAAGCACAGGGATGTGCTCAAGTGTGTAGTCCCTGTTGTGATTGTTTGCTATGGCTGCCCGATTCTAAGTGCAAACTGCTATTTTCAGAAGTCTTTATAGCAATGCAAGCTTTTTCCTTGTGTAATAGCCATACAAAATTGGGTTTTTAATCTGCAGGGGCAAAAATTGTTGATATGAAATCTAGTTATCAGCAGCATAGACAATTGACTGGGAAAACACTTCAACTGGAAATCTCCAAGCAAAAACGGAACGTATTGACTGTAGATTCAACTTTAGGGCTCAGTCACACGGGCGTTTATTGCCGCGATTTGCGCATGCGCATGCGTCCGGCGATTTTATCGGACACATGAGCGCTTTTTATGCGCTCGTCCGATAAATTAGAGAACAGAAATCGCAGATCGCACCTATCTGCGATCTGCGATTCCTGTTCTCTTCTCTATATGCGCTCAATGGGGCCGGCGGCAGCAGCGCCGACCCCATTGAGAACATATAGAAGACAAATCATTCTTCTCTGCCACAGCTGGAACAGCTGTGGCAAAGAAGAATGATGTTTGCCCATTGAATTCAATGGAGCGGCAATACAGCCGCTCCATTGAAAGCAATGGGCTGCCGGCGTACGCGGGGTTAATTGTCGGGAAGGGGTTAAATATATAACCCCTTCCCTGCAATGCATCCTGAAAAGTGAAAAAATAAAAAAAAAGGATGTACTCACCTGCTCCCGGCAGCCTGAGATCCCCGCGGCCGTCCTGCAGTGGGTGTGAAGGGGGTGTGACTCAGGCTTGCCCCTGATTGGCTCAGCCTGAGCCAATCAGAGGCTGATCTCAGTCACACCCATTCATGAATTCATGAATGGGTGTGACTGAGACTTGCCTCTGATTGGCTCAGCGCTGAGCCAATCAGGGGCAAGCCTGAGTCACACCCCCTTCACACCCACTGCAGGACGGCCGCGGGGATCTCCAGCTGCCAGGAGCAGGTAAGTACATACATTTTTTTAATTTTTTCACTTTTCAGGATGCATTGCAGGGAAGGGGTTATATATTTAACCCCTTCCCGACAATTCATCCCACACTCGCCCGCAGCGCTTGCATTCAATGGAGCCGGCTGTATTGCCGGCTCCATTGAATGCAATGCGCTGGACAGCTCCGGCCCGTTTCTAATGAAACGCGGCTAGGAGCAGATTTTCCGGCGATTTTTAGGGCCGATTTTTCGGCGCCGGTCACGCGATTTGCGCATGCGCATCCGTCATGCGATGCGCAAATCGCGTGAAAAAACGCCCGTGTGACTAAGGCCTTAAAAACAGTCCCCCCCCCCTGCAACAGACAAGGTCTAATTTCCAATTTGTAAGTAAAATGGGTCTGGCTTAATGTGAATCCAACTTTGGCCCTCCATTGCAAAAGCCTTTATAGACCCTACATTGTTACAGAACCCAGAGAGACAGGTAGTTGAAGTGTTATGCTGTAACCAATGCTTGCCTCAGTGTATATGTCACCCTGTGCAAACATGTTTTTTTTACACCCCTGTCCCCCATCATAAGTAAAAAAAAAACTACATATATTGCTGTCACGGGTCAAACCCAGGACCTCCTGTATTGCAGTCAGCAGCCCTCCTTACTGAACTATCCAACCTTCTGGACAGCTCCCTTGCTGGACCTGAGCCTGGTTCCCGTATCCCTGATGCAGATCCTGTCTTGGCTCTGCCCTGCTCTGGATTAGGCAAACTATAAAAGCCTGGCCCTATGTCTGCTCCACTGTAAGATTATTGTACTCTGCCTGTAATCGAACTCTGCTTCTACCTGCTCTTACAATTGCTGTTACCATTACTAAACTCTGGTTACCTCTTGACTATGTCACCAACCTGCTCCTTTTGTACTGCAACTAATATCCACCCATTACCAAGCCCTGGCTACCTTCTGACTATGTTACCTGTCTGCTCCTTTGTACTGCACTGATATCAATCATTACTGACCCCTGGCTTTTCTTGACCTAGTTATCTGTCTGTGTGGGTTATAACACAAGGCTCTGAACCTGCTTCAGGTCATTACAATTGAACTGATAGGCAATCTGCCTGTACTCTGCTTATGCAAAAAGCAGCAAGATAGCAGAATACCCACACAACAGCTGCTCAATGAACAAATACAGAACCAGGTCAGTACATGTTCCTAAACTCACCTATATGCTCCACCTGGCTGGTGGCTGCCTCTTCTTAAAGGGGTTTCCCCATCTCAGCAAGTTATTCCCTATTTACAGGATAGGGGAGATCTTGATGATTGGTAGGGGTCCAATCACTGGAAAATCGACTGATCCATAGATATCTGCGCCCGTGCATTCCCAAGCTTTGACAGTGGTGGTTTCTCTATTCACTTCATTGGAAACTACTGGAGAAAGCTGAGTTGAAGCAAGCGGAGTTGAAGTTAATGGAGCTTTCAAAATTCAGGGATGCGCCAAGAAAATAACTTTGGATCGGTGTGAGTCCCAGCAGTTGCACCCCCACTGATCAGCAAGTTATCCCCTACACTGTGGATAGCAGATAACTTGCCAAAATGAGAATACCTGTTTGACTGCCCGGTGTGTTTTTTACTTATGGGCTTCTTAGATGTCCAGGACTGCAACGCCCCACAATACTAACTCTACTTCAATACCAATAGACAAAGAAGGACACTGGAAAAAGCATCAAAACTATGTGTGAGAAATCAGCCAGCCTTAGGTTAGATGGTACTTCGTGCAGAATATTTTTGGTGCTCTTTCCCTAACATAATAGAAAAAAAAACAACGATACATATTGCACTGATGGGCAATCTGCCTGTATTCTTTTTGCGCAGAAAGCAGCAAGATACTGAACATGCATACCCACACCAGAACAGCTCAGTGACTGAATAATGTATCAGAACTAGAGATGAGCGAACGTGTTCGTCCGAACTTGATATCCGTGCGGATATTAGGGTGTTCGGGATGTTCGTTATTCGTAACGAACACCATGCGGTGTTCGGGTTACTTTCTCTTCCTTCCCTGAGACGTTAGCGCGCTTTTCTGGCCAATTGAAAGACAGGGAAGGCATTACAACTTCCCCCTGTGTTGTTCCAGCCCTATACCACCCCCCTGCAGTGAGTGGCTGGGAAGATCAGGTGTCCGCCGAATATAAAAGTCGGCCCCTCCCGCGGCTCGCCTCAGATGCCGTGTGAGTTAGATGAGGGACAGTGCTGTTTGTACCGGAGCTGCTGTAGGGAAAGAATTGGTAGTTAGTGTAGGCTTCAAGACCCCCAAAGGTCCTTATTAGGGCCACTGATAGCTGTGTGTTGGCTGCTGTTAGCAGTGGCAATTATTTTTTTTCTCAAAATCGCCTCTGCAGAGCGTTGCACCCGGCATTAGGGACAGAAGTGCTGCATAGGCAGGGAGAGTGTTAGGAGTGAGTGTAGCCTTCAAGAACCTCGACGGTCCTTTCTAGGGCCATATTTATCCGTGTGCAGTACTGTGCTGGCTGCTGTTAGCTGTGCTGCATTTTTTTTTTCTTCTCAAAATCGCCTCCGCAGAGCATTGCACCCTCCATTGATACTACAGGGAAAGAATTGTGTAGGCAGGGCCACAACACAGTTATTATTCATTGAATATACGCAGTGCTGCCTTTTGGTGGAAAAAAACTGAAAATAATTCTATTTGTCCTGCCTCTGTCCGTCCTAAGGGCGGTGGACACGTGTCGGCTGCGTGTGCAACCTTTAAAAATCAGACGCACACAGCTACGTTTTACTCCTGGCTTCGCCATTTGCTTTCCTTAATTGGGAAAAAAAATACCTGCTCTGCCAGAGTTAATAACTCTGCTACCCTCACGTTCTGTGCCACATTAGCAGGGCCACAGCACAGTTATTAAACTTCTCATGTTCATTGAATATACGCAGTGCTGCCTTTTGGTGGAAAAAAACTGAAAATAATTCTATTTGTCCTGCCTCTGTCCGTCCTAAGGGCGGTGGACACGTGTCGGCTGCGTGTGCAACGTTTAAAAATCAGACGCACCCAGCTACGTTTTACTCCTGGCTTCGCCATTTGCTTTCCTTAATTGGGAAAAAATTCCTGCTCTGCCAGAGTTAATAACTCTGCTACCCTCACGTTCTGTGACACATTAGCAGGAAAACAGCACAGTTATTAAACTTAGATTATTCATTCACTAGAGGCAGTGGGGCCTTTCGTTTTCAAAAAAGGGAAAAAATTATATTTGGCTGCAGTCTTGCACCAATTTATTTCCTGCCTGTGAAATCAAATCACTGGTAATACAGCATGCTGAGGGGTAGGGGTAGGCCTAGAGGACGTGGACGCGGCCGAGGACGCGGAGGGCCAAGTCAGGGTGTGGGCACAGGCCGAGCTCCTGATCCAGGTGTGTCGCAGCCGACTGCTGCGCGATTAGGAGAGAGGCACGTTTCTGGCGTCCCCACATTCATCGCCCAATTAATGGGTCCACGCGTGAGACGGTTATTAGAAAATGAGCAGTGTGAGCAGGTCCTGTCCTGGATGGCAGAAAGTGCTTCGAGCAACCTATCGTCAACCCGCAGTTCTGCGCCGTCCACTGCTGCAAATCCGAATCCTCTGTCTGCTGCTCCTCCTTCCTCCCAGCCTCCTCACTCCACTACAATGACACCCGCTCAGGAGCGGGAACACTCCCAGGAACTGTTCTCGGGCCCCTGCTTAGATTGGGCAGCAGCGGTTCCTCTCCCACCAGAGGAGTTTATCGTCACTGATGCCCAACTATTCGAAAGTTCCCGGGGTCCGAGGGAAGAGGCTGGGGACTTCCGCCAACTGTCTCAACAACTTTCTGTGGGTGAGGAGGACGATGACGATGAGACACAGTTGTCTTGCAGTGAGGTAGTAGTAAGGGCAGTAAGTCCGAGGGAGCAGCGCACAGAGGATTCGGAGGAAGAGCAGCAGGACGATGAGGTGACTGACCCCACCTGGTGTGCAACGCTTACTCAGGAGGACAGGTCTTCAGAGGGGGAGTCAAGGGCATCAGCAGGGCAGGTTGCAAGAGGCAGTGCGGTGGCCAGGGGTAGAGGCAGGGCCAGACCGAATAATCCACCAACTGTTTCCCAAAGCGCCCCCTCGCGCCATGCCACCCTGCAGAGGCCGAGGTGCTCTAAGGTCTGGCAGTTTTTCACAGAGACGCCTGACGACCGACGAACAGTGGTGTGCAACCTTTATCGCGCAAAGCTCAGCCGGGGAGCCAACACCAACAGCCTCACCACCACCACCATGCGCAGACATATGATGGCCAAGCACCCCACAAGGTGGGACGAAGGCCGTTCAGCGCCTCCGGTTTGCACCCCTGCCTCTCCCCCTGTGCCCCAACCTGCCACTGAGATGCAACCCCCCTCTCAGGACACAGGCACTACCGTCTCCTGGCCTGCACCCACACCCTCATCTCCGCTGTCCTCGGCCCCATCCAGCAGTGTAGTTCAGCGCACCGTCCAGCCGTCGCTTGCGCAACTGTTGGAGCGCAAGCGCAAGTACGCCGCCACGCACCCGCACGCTCAAACGTTAACCGTCCGCATAGCAAAATTCATCAGCCTTGAGATGCTGCCGTATAGGGTTGTGGAAACTGAGTCCTTCAAAAGTATCATGGAGGCGGCGGCCCCGCGCTACTCAGTTCCCAGTCGCCACTACTTTTCCCGATGTGCCGTCCCAGTCCTGCACGACCACGTCTCCCGCAACATTGTACGCGCCCTCACCAACGCGGTTACTGCCACGGTCCACTTAACAACGGACACGTGGACAAGCACAGGCGGGCAGGGCCACTACATCTCCCTGACGGCACATTGGGTGAATTTAGTGGAGGCTGGGACAGAGTCAGAGCCTGGGACCGCTCACGTCCTACCCACCCCCAGAATTGCGGGCCCCAGCTCGGTGGTGGTATCTGCGGAGGTGTATGCTTCCTCCACTAAAGCACCCTCCTCCTCCTCTGTCTCGCAATCAAGATGTGTTAGCAGCAGCATGTCGCCAGCAGTCGGTGTCGCGCGGTGTGGCAGCACAGCGGTGGGCAAGCGTCAGCAGGCCGTGCTGAAACTACTCAGCTTAGGCGATAAGAGGCACACGGCCCACGAACTGCTGCAGGGTCTGACACAGCAAACCGACCGCTGGCTTGCGCCGCTGAGCCTCCAACCGGGCATGGTCGCGTGTGACAACGGCCGTAACCTGGTGGCGGCTCTGCAGCTCGGCAGCCTCACGCACGTGCCATGCCTGCCCCACGTCTTTAATTTGGTGGTTCAGCGCTTTCTGAAAAGCTACCCACGCTTGTCAGACCTGCTCGAAAAGGCGCGCCGGCTCTGCGCACATTTCCGCAAGTCCCACACGGACGCTGCCACCCTGCGCACTCTGCAACATCACTTTAAGCTGCCAGTGCACTGACTGCTGTGCGACGTGCCCACACGGTGGAACTCTACGCTCCACATGTTGGCCAGGCTCTATGAACAGCGTAGAGCTATAGTCGAATACCAACTCCAACATGGGCGGCGCAGTGGGAGTCAGCCTCCTCAATTCCTTTCAGAAGAGTGGGCCTGGTTGGCAGACATCTGCCATGTCCTTGGTAATTTTGAGGAGTCTACCCAGGTGGTGAGCGGCGATGCTACAATCATTAGCGTCACCATTCCTCTGCTATGCATCTTGAGAAATTCCCTGCAAACCATAAAGGCAGCTGCTTTGCGCTCGGAAACGGGGGCGGTGGAAGACAGTCAGGGCACCCTCCTGTCTATTTCTCAGCGCGTACAGGAGGAGGAGGAGGAGCATGAGGAGGATGAGGAGGAGGTGGAAGAGACAGCTTGGCCCGCTGCTGACGGTACACCGGCTGCTTGCCTGTCATCCTTTCAGCGTGTATGGCCTGAGGAGGAGGAGGAGGAGGAGGATCCTGAAAGTGATCTTCCTAGTGAAGACAGCCATGTGTTGCGTACTGGTACCCTGGCACACATGGCTGACTTCATGTTAGGATGCCTTTCTCGTAACCCTCGCGTTGCACGCATTCTGGCCACAACGGATTACTGGGTGTACACACTGCTCGACCCACGCTATAAGGAGAACCTGCCCACTCTCATTCCCGAAGAGGAAAGGGGTTCGAGAGTGTTGCTATACCACAGGACCCTTGCGGACAAGCTGATGGTAAAATTCCCAGCCGACAGCGCTAGTGGCAGAAGGCGCAGTACCGAGGGCAAGGTAGCAGGGGAGGTGCGGAGATCGAGCAGCATGTACATCCCAGGCAGTGCAACAGTCTTTAAGGGCCTGGACAGCTTTATGGCTCCCCAGCAAGACTGTGTCACCGCTCCCCAGTCAAGGCTGAGTCGGCGGGAGCACTGTAAAAGGATGGTGAGGGAGTATGTAGCCGATCGCACGACCATCCTCGGTGACGCCTCTGCCCCCTACAACTACTGGGTGTCGAAGCTGGACACGTGGCCTGAACTAGCGCTGTATGCCCTGGAGGTGCTTGCTTGTCCTGCGGCTAGCGTCTTGTCGGAGAGGGTGTTTAGTGCGGCTGGGGGAATCATCACAGATAAGCGTAGCCGCTTGTCAACCGACAGTGCCGACAGGCTAACACTCATCAAGATGAACAAAGCCTGGATTTCCCCAGACTTCTGTTCTCCACCAGCGGACAGCAGCGATACGTAAGCAATACGTAGGCTGCACCCACGGATGGAAGCTACGTTCTCTCTCACCATCCAAAACGGGGACATTTCTGCTTCATCAATCTGTGTCTAATATTCCTCCTCCTCCTCCTGCTCCTCCTCCTGAAACCTCACGTAATCACGCTGAACGGGCAATTTTTCTTAGGGCCACAAGGCTCACTCAAATAATTTTTCTGAACAATTTTTATAAGTTTCAAT